>NC_091301.1:38617542-38837542 GCF_038502225.1 Cherax quadricarinatus | reverse complement strand
TGTGGCCCTGGTGTGCCAATGTGGCCCTGGTGTGCCAGTGGTGTAGCCATGGTGTCGCTCTTGTGTGTTCCTGTATCAATGAGGGTAGAACTGCCGACAATAGCAACTAATGTGACCTTTTATTGAGGCAACGTTTCGCTCTCCAGGAGCTTTGTCAAGACATTACGATAAAGCTCCTGGAGAGCGAAACGTTGCCACAATAAAATGTCACATTAGTTGCACCTGTATCCTTTTATCTAACATATTGTGTGGTCCTGCTGTGGCGCTGGTCTCCCCATATTGTGGTTAATGGCGTTGCCTTGGTGTAGACCTGGTGTGGTCATTGTGTGGCCATGGTGTGGACCCCGTGTGGACATGATGTGGCCATAAAAAGGCCCTGGTGTGGACCTTTTTTGGTCCTGGTGTGGCCATGGTGTGGCCCTGGTGTGGACCTATTTCCTGGCGTTGTCAATCTGTGTGTGTGTGTGTGTGTGTGTGTGTGTGTGTGTGTGTGTGTGTGTGTGTGTGTGTGTGTGTGTGTGTGTATGTGTGTGTGTGTACTATTTATTATTATTATTATTATTATTATTATTATTATAATCAAGGGGGAAGCACTAAACCCGTAGGGTTATACAGCGCATGTGGGGGGATGTGGAAGGTATTCATGATTAATTCAGGGAACAGGAGCACAGATCCAATTCCCTAGATCAAGAGCCCCTCACCATCACCAAGGAACCTCCCTTGAGGGGTGTGTGTATTCAGCGAATTGTACTCACCCATTTTTGTTTGCGGGGGACGAGTCACGGCTCATGGATCTCTCTCTCTTAAACTATAACCTCCGGCATAGTTGGTTCCTGACCTCGTTGGCCCTGTCATACCCACTCTCAAAACCGTGTACTTAGTTTGCCACCACCGTTTCCTCGTCTAGTATTTACCATCCTCAGACTGAAAAGATATTACCTAAGTTCACTGTAGTTTATCTTTGTCTTTCTACAGTTTTCATCTGTGCCATCTCGCCCCTGTGTTTCTCCTTTCCAAAAATCAGCCACTATATACTCTGTCAGGGCTTCAGTGTATCCTGTATACCGTAATCACGTCTCCCCTAATTATTTTTTCTAAAGTCGTCAGGTTCATTTCTTTTAGTCTTTCTTCATTACTAAATTACCTCATCTCTAACACTAATATTTCTGCAAACCTCTGGATCATTTCTAGTTGTATAACCCCTCCAGGTTGAGCGTTCCCATCATAGTAATAATTCTCATTAGTTTCACGTCATCAGCAAACAATGGAACATACGGGTCAATATAGCGTCTTCAGAGAAACTGACGCAATTGTGTACATTTTTTCCTATAGCTAATATCATATTGCTAATGCTATTTTCGTTAATAGCAAAAGCGAAAATATGATTCTTAATAGTATTAAGTGTCTTATATTTTTAGATACATTTATAGGTAAGATGTAACTCACATACTAGAATGTGCTGGCAGATTCGACAGTTTTGATTGGTTGACCACTCTGATAAACTGCTAGCTCCCTTGTTTGTCTTCTGGGGCGTGGTAAGCCGGGAGAAAACCTGACCTCACACCTGCAGCCACTGCTCTCTCTCTCTCTCTCTCTTTTTTTTTTTTTTTTAGACAGGGTTTGACAAGGTTAGGTTAAGGATCCCTAGCTTTATTGACACGCTATTTACAAGTTAAGAATTCCTAACTTTATTGACAAGCTAAGAGCTTGTATCTACATTAGCTCATTTGAAAGCATTTTTATTGTTATGAGACATACAAGTAGGGAACAGGATGAAGTTGGAGCCATCTGTGGGCCAGCATTTTCATTTAATCAACCGACTTTGTCTCGTTGACATCATAATGTTGTACGAATGTGTTCCATACTCGAGTTATCCTAGGGATAAATGATCTCAGATGAAGTGATGTTCTGGAGAAGGGTACAGCCAGAGTGAAGTTGCTGCTTTCTTCAGCTGTCCTCGAAGTGGAGCCAAGTGTGGTACTATGACAGTGTTGGCCTTGTGCATAACAGTAAGGCCACCCACATCCCACCTGTGTTGAAGGCTCTGCTGCGATGACAGATTTATCCAGGATGGCTCCAGGCGAGAGATGAGACGTCTTGCTCTGTTCTCTACTCTGTCAAGCAGTCGCATACGAGGGGGGAGGTAAACCAAGAAAGTGGAGCATACTCAAGATGTGAATGTACTTGCGCCTCATACACAATCTTGCAACCCCTACTGTCAAGCAGATGCGAGATACGGCGAAGTGCTGTAAGCTTCCTGGCTGCCTTGTTTGCAAGATTTACAACGTGGTTCTTCATAGTCAGTTTGGAGTAAGGTTTCACCCCAAGAATATCAACTTCTTCTCCCCCCCTTTTCTCTCTCTCTCTCTCTCGCACACATTTACACACACACACACACACACACACACACAGACACACACACACACACACACACACACACACACACACACACACACACACACACACATATATATATATATATATATATATATATATATATATATATATATATATATATATATATATATATATATATATATGCAATAAGATCACAGTAAACAGGTGATTTCAGAATATGCAAAACAACCACTCTGAAAGAATAGGGAAATTCCAAGCGCTTTCGTGACTACTCACATTATCAAGGAACTAGTGATCGTTCCTTGATAATGTGAGTAGTCACGAAAGCGCTTGGAATTTCCCTATTCTTTCAGAGTGGTTGTTTTGCATATATATATATATATATATATATATATATATATATATATATATATATATATATATATATATATATATATATATATATACATAAAATGTTGTGCCGAATAAGTAAAAGTGATCAATTAGCAAGAAATCATTTAAAATTAAGTTCTTTCTAAATTCTTTTTGTTATACATTTAAAGGTATATTTTTTTCATTTAATGTCAATATAAAAATGATTTTGTACGAAAAGAATCTTAGGAACTTACCTAACCTTATTATAACAAGCGCAATTTAATTTAGCCTAATCCAACTAAATATATTTTTATAGGTTTACAATAATTAATAATAAACAACACAATGAAATATATTTTTTGTCGTTAGGTTCAAAATGATCTTTGCGAAATTATTGCATACACAAATTTTCGCTTGCCATATTCGGCAAGAAGTGCGTTGCTATTTAAGCCAAAATCACATGTTTTATGTATTCGGCACGACATGTTTATGTATATATATATATGTCGTGCCGAATAGGCAGAACTTGCGATCTTGGCTTAAATAGCAACGTTCATCTTGCCATATAGGACAAGTGAAAATTTGTGTATGCAATAATTTCGCCAAAATCATTCTGAACCTAACGAAAAAAATATATTTCACTGTGTTTGTTTAGTATTAAATTACTGTAAACAAATCTAAAATATATTTACTTGGGTTAGGCTAAAATAAATTGCACTTGCTATAATAAGGTTAGTTAAATTTTCTAAGATTCTCTTGGTGCAAAATTAAAAATTTTTACATTAACATTAATGAAAAAAATATATCTGTAAACGTATAAGAGAAAATTTTAGAAAGGACTTAATTTT
This sequence comes from Cherax quadricarinatus, assembly GCF_038502225.1. Classification (NCBI taxonomy): domain Eukaryota; kingdom Metazoa; phylum Arthropoda; class Malacostraca; order Decapoda; family Parastacidae; genus Cherax; species Cherax quadricarinatus. Next base: position 38,833,982 of record NC_091301.1, on the reverse strand, counting down.
AAATGAGTTCTTGCTAATTGACCAGTTTTACATATTCGGCACGACATATATATATATATATATATATATATATATATATATATATATATATATATATATATATATATATATATATATATATATAATCCCGTATCCATCCATCATCGAGGCAACACCTCTGTTTCTTGGTGTAGTAGAAAGCTGTTCTCCTGTGCTCCTGGTAGAGTAATATATCCGTTGTTGAGCCGGATGATACATCTCGCAACTCTGTTCGCAAAGACTTATTTATAACCAGTGATATTGACATTTTATGAGGTTATGTGGTGAGACACTCACTATGCTTCACGTCCCGAGACTAAGTCCAGACCTGCCTTGTTCTGACTGGCATCCACGCACTGTCGTAGTCGGGGTTTGGGAGTTGCTGAACTCAGATTCAGTAATTTGGGATTTTTTTTTTTTGCCTTATGTGGAGGACATGTCGATTGTCAGCACTTAGGGTCGTTTTTGTGTCTCCTTCCATGCCTGATGCTGTTCTGCTCACGGCTGCTCTGTGCTTTTTGCTGTTTGGTGAACTGGGAAGATGTAAATATACGTGGTGAACTGTGAAGGTGAAAACATATGTGGTGAACTGGGAAGGTGAAAACATGTGTGGTGAACTGTGAAGGTGAAAACATGTGTGGTGAACTGTGAAGGTGAAAACATGTGTGGTGAACTGTGAAGGTGAAAACATATGTGGTGAACTGTGAAGGTGAAAACATATATGGTGAACTGGGAAGGTGAAAACATGTGTGGTGAACTGTGAAGGTGAAAACATATGTGGTGAACTGTGAAGGTGAAAACATATGTGGTGAACTGGGAATGTGAAAACATGTGTGGTGAACTGGGAAGGTGAAAACATGTGTGGTGAACTGGGAAGGTGAAAACATATGTGGTGAACTGGGAAGGTGAAAACATGTGTGGTGAACTGTGAAGGTGAAAACATATGTGGTGAACTGTGAAGGTGAAAACATGTGTGGTGAACTGGGAAGGTGAAAACATATGTGGTGAACTGGGAAGGTGAAAACATGTGTGGTGAACTGGGAAGGTGAAAACATGTGTGGTGAACTGTGAAGGTGAAAACATATGTGGTGAACTGTGAAGGTGAAAACATATGTGGTGAACTGGGAAGGTGAAAACATGTGTGGTGAACTGTGAAGGTGAAAACATATGTGGTGAACTGTGAAGGTGAAAACATATGTGGTGAACTGTGAAGGTGAAAACATATGTGGTGAACTGGGAAGGTGAAAACATATGTGGTGAACTGGGAAGGTGAAAACATGTGTGGTGAACTGTGAAGGTGAAAACATATGTGGTGAACTGTGAAGGTGAAAACATATGTGGTGAACTGGGAAGGTGAAAACATGTGTGGTGAACTGGGAAGGTGAAAATATATGTGGTGAACTGGGAAGGTGAAAACATGTGTGGTGAACTGGGAAGGTGAAAACATGTGTGGTGAACTGTGAAGGTGAAAACATGTGTGGTGAACTGGGAAGGTGAAAACATGTGTGGTGAACTGTGAAGGTGAAAACATATGTGGTGAACTGGGAAGGTGAAAACATGTGTGGTGAACTGTGAAGGTGAAAACATGTGTGGTGAACTGGGAAGGTGAAAACATATGTGGTGAACTGTGAAGGTGAAAACATGTGTGGTGAACTGGGAAGGTGAAAACATATGTGGTGAACTGTGAAGGTGAAAACATGTGTGGTGAACTGTGAAGGTGAAAACATGTGTGGTGAACTGGGAAGGTGAAAACATGTGTGGTGAACTGTGAAGGTGAAAACATGTGTGGTGAACTGTGAAGGTGAAAACATGTGTGGTGAACTGGGAAGGTGAAAACATGTGTGGTGAACTGTGAAGGTGAAAACATGTGTGGTGAACTGGGAAGGTGAAAACATGTGTGGTGAACTGGGAAGGTGAAAACATGTGTTGTGAACTGTGAAGGTGAAAACATGTGTGGTGAACTGTGAAGGTGAAAACATGTGTGGTGAACTGTGAAGGTGAAAACATGTGTGGTGAACTGTGAAGGTGAAAACATGTGTGGTGAACTGTGAAGGTGAAAACATGTGTGGTGAACTGTGAAGGTGAAAACATGTGTGGTGAACTGTGAAGGTGAAAACATGTGTGGTGAACTGTGAAGGTGAAAACATGTGTGGTGAACTGTGAAGGTGAAAACATATGTGGTGAACTGTGAAGGTGAAAACATTAACCATAAAAACTCTACTTAAAAATGTAAATAAATGATTTACAAAACACAACAAATTGATAAGTGAAAGAGATGCAACATTTGGATATCTTCTGAGACGATGTGTTCATGTACACATCTGCTTCAGACTGAGGGACTGACTACCTCAAACTACTCCTCGTCTTCAACCTTTCTCTGCACAGGACTGAAGAATCTACTGCTTGACGAAGCGTTTCCTAAATAAAGATACCTAAATGTTGCACAAGTGTCTCATTTATCTACGTAAAATGGTTTGTGACATTATGAATCTACTTACGGAATTAAATAATGTTTATTAGTATACAAAAATTATAATAATAATTAATAAATAAAGCCTAGTGTTCTCCTTCACATCTTAAATACTTAAACATTACTCTGTGTTTACAATTTACGTTAATTTATATACTACAAACTTTGTTGTGACCTGCAAGCACTGTCCACGAGGCCAGTCATTATCTCGTAGGCTTGTCTGTCTATAACATCTCTGGCCCAATGGATTCCATTTAGAAAATATCTCAGCCCTGCATAGTCCTCTTTTCTATAATCTGGTTTGCTATTTTTTTTATCACCTCTTTTCTCCTCTCTCACTTGTACCAAGTATTCACAGTTGAGCATCATGCTGTCGCTACCTCCTAGTGGTACCCAGTGATCAATATCTTACAAGTAAGATTAAGGTAAGATGAGAACCATGTCAGCTCCAGCTGGTGTGTGTGTGTGTGTGTGTGTGTGTGTGTGTGTGTGTGTGTGTGTGTGTTTGTGTGTGTGTCTGTGTGTGTGTCTGTGTGTGTGTGTGTGTGTGTGTGTGTGTGTGTCTGTGTGTGTGTCTGTGTGTGTGTCTGTGTGTGTGTCTGTGTGTGTGTGTGTGTGTGTGTGTGTGTGTCTGTGTGTGTGTGTGTGTGTGTGTGTGTGTGTCTGTGTGTGTGTGTGTGTGTGTGTGTGTGTGTGAGTGTGTGTGTGTGTGTGTGTGTCTGTGTGTGTGTGTGTGTGTGTGTGTGTGTGTGTGTGTCTGTGTGTGTGTGTGTGTGTGTGTGTGTCTGTGTGTGTGTGTGTGTGTGTGTGTGTGTGTGTGTGTGTCTGTGTGTGTGTGTGTGTGTCTGTGTGTCTGTGTGTGTGTGTGTGTGTGTGTGTGTGTGTGTGTGTGTGTGTGTGTGTGTGTGTGTGTGTGTGTGTGTGTGTGTGTGTGTGTGTGTGTGTGTGTGTTTGTGTGTGTGTGTGTGTGCGCGCACATGTACGTACTCATCTAATTGTACTCACATAATTGCCCTGCTTCTGCTGGCCGCTGCTAGGTTCACTCTCCTGATTGCATCATCTATATCATTAATAACAAATTTTAAAGTTATTTCCAGATTCCGCCTCTGTCACTTAGCTGTCCAGTTCGTCCCACTTCCTGGCCACTCTAATCCTACAGAAGTATTTCTAAACATCTCTGTGACTTGTCTGTGTTTTTAACTTCCAGCTGTGACCTCGTGTACGTGAGACCCGCCTCTCTGACGCTCTCCCCAAGCTGTCAATTCCTCAGTATTTTCTTCGGCGTGATCATGTCACCTCTGGTTTTTCTGCCCTCTAGTGTTGTTAGGTTTAGCTCCTCTAGTCTCTCTTCATAGATCATACCCCTCAGCTCTAGGACTAGTTTCGCTGCAAGCTTTCTCGCCTTTTTTTCCAGTTTCTTTTTATTCTTTATGGGCTGCTGGTTTGGTATCTGGCGGTACATTCTCCAAGATGACCTGACAAATGGCGTGCATGAGATCGTGAATACTCTTCTGACGAGCTTCCTGAAAGCTTCCATTAACTTTGCTAACCTTGCGTTTGCTGCAACGATTATTCGGTTGATGTGTGACCAGTCCAAATGTTTGTGACTGCTCATCCCGAGGTGTGTGTGTGAGTGTGTCTGAGTGTGAGTGTGTGTGTGTGTGAGTGTGTGTGTGTGTGAGTGTGTGTGTGTGTGTGTGTGTGTCTGTGTGTGTGTGTGTCTGTGTGTGCGTGTGTGTATGTGAGTGTCTGTGTGTGTGAGTGTGAGTGTGTGTGTGTGAGTGTGTGTGTGTTTGTGTGTTAGTTACTATTCTGTCCTAGACACATGTCGATTAGACACTAGGCCTGTGTACTCACCTATTTGTACTCACCTATTTGTGGTTGCAGGGGTCGAGTCACAGCTCCTGGCCCCGCCTCTTCGCTGATTGCTACTAGGTCCTCTCTCTCCCTGCCCCATGAGCTCTATCATACCTCGCCTTAAAACTATGTATGGTTCCTGCCTCCACCACATCACTTTCTAGGCTATTCCATGGCCTGACTACTCTATGACTGAAGAAATACTTCCTAACATCCCTTTGATTCATCTGAGTCTTCAACTTCCAATTGTGACCTCTTGTGTCTGTGTCCCATCTCTGGAACATCCCGTCTTTGTCCACCTCGTCTATTCCGCGCAGTATTTTATATGTCGTTATCATGTCTCCCCTGACCCTCCTGGCCTCCAGTGTCGTCAGGCCGATTTCCCTCAACCTTTCTTCATAGGACAATACCCGTAGCTCTGGGACTAGTCTTGTTGCAAACCTTTGCACTTTCTCTAATTTCTTGACGTGTTTGACTAGGTGTGGATTCCAAACTGGTGCTGCATACTCCAGTATGGGCCTGACGTAGATGGTGTACAGAGTCTTAAACGAATCCTTACTGAGGTATCGGAACGCTATCCGTAGGTTTGCCAGGCGCCCGTATGCTGCAGCAGTTATCTGATTGATGTGCGCCTCAGGAGATATGCTCGGTGTTATACTCACCCCCAGATCTTTTTCCTTGAGTGAGGTTTGCAGTCTTTGGCCATCTAAACTGTGTGTGTGTGTGTGTGTGTGTGTGTGTGTGTGTGTGTGTGTGTGTGTGTGTGTGTGTGTGTGTGTGTGTGTGTGTGTGTGTGTGTGTGTGTTTTGTGTGTTTTCTCACAAAGATCTACTCGCCAATATGTGTATGCACGGGTTGAATCTCAGCTCCTGGCCACACGTCTCCGCTGGCCACTACTGGATATTCAACTGACTTCTAGCTCTCTATCATACCTGTTCTTAAAGCTATGTATACATCCTGCTTCTACCACATCATCGTTCATCTCGTTCTACTTCCTGACCGCTCTAAGGCTGAACAAATATTTCCTAACATCCCTATGATTCATCTGTCTTATTAACTTCCTGTTCCATGCCTCTCAATCTATTTCTGTCCACCCTTTCAGTTTCTTTCAATATTTTAGACGTCATTATCATATCACTTCTGGGTCTCTTGTCATCACTTAACTTTCTTCAGTCACTCCTTGTTGGTCATTTTCTTTATTGCCGGGACAAGTCTCCTCGTATACCTCTTCATTGTTTCCAGTTTCTTAACAATGCTTCATTAGGTGAGAGTTCCACATGGGTGTCAACATGTGTGTCAACATGAGTGCCAACATGGGTGTCAACATGGGTGCCAACGTGGGCCTGACGTGCCGTATATAGTGATGTCAGTGACAATCTAATTTTCAATTTGCCAGACATGTGTTTCAACAGTGTAAAATTATTCAGGTTGATATGCTCCTCAAGCACGTCGCTTGAAGAGCATATCCAGCTGTGCCCTCCCATACCTCAGACCCGCCTCTCAAAGATATCCAGCTGTGCCCTCCTGTACCTCAGACCCGCCTCTCAAAGATATCCAGTTGTGCCCTCCTGTACCTCAGACCCGCCTCTCAAAGATATCCAGTTGTGCCCTCCTGTACCTCAGACCCGCCTCTCAAAGATATCCAGCTGTGCCCTCCTGTACCTCAGACCCGCCTCTCAAAGATATCCAGCTGTGCCCTCCTGTACCTCAGACCCGCCTCTCAAAGATATCCAGCTGTGCCCTCCTATACCTCAGACCCGCCTCTCAAAGATATCCAGCTGTGCCCTCCTGTACCTCAGACCCGCCTCTCAAAGATATCCAGCTGTGCCCTCCTGTACCTCAGACCCGCCTCTCAAAGATATCCAGCTGTGCCCTCCTGTACCTCAGACCCGCCTCTCAAAGATATCCAGCTGTGCCCTCCTGTACCTCAGACCCGCCTCTCAAAGATATCCAGCTGTGCCCTCCTGTACCTCAGACCCGCCTCTCAAAGATATCCAGCTGTGCCCTCCTGTACCTCAGACCCGCCTCTCAAAGATATCCAGTTGTGCCCTCCTGTACCTCAGACCCGCCTCTCAAAGATATCCAGCTGTGCCCTCCTGTACCTCAGACCCGCCTCTCAAAGATATCCAGCTGTGCCCTCCTGTACCTCAGACCCGCCTCTCAAAGATATCCAGCTGTGCCCTCCTGTACCTCAGACCCGCCTCTCAAAGATATCCAGCTGTGCCCTCCTCTACCTCAGACCCGCCTCTCAAAGATATCCAGCTGTGCCCTCCTGTACCTCAGACCCGCCTCTCAAAGATATCCAGTTGTGCCCTCCTGTACCTCAGACCCGCCTCTCAAAGATATCCAGCTGTGCCCTCCTGTACCTCAGACCCGCCTCTCAAAGATATCCAGTTGTGCCCTCCTGTACCTCAGACCCGCCTCTCAAAGATATCCAGCTGTGCCCTCCTATACCTCAGACCCGCCTCTCAAAGATATCCAGCTGTGCCCTCCTGTACCTCAGACCCGCCTCTCAAAGATATCCAGCTGTGCCCTCCTGTACCTCAGACCCGCCTCTCAAAGATATCCAGCTGTGCCCTCCTATACCTCAGACCCGCCTCTCAAAGATATCCAGCTGTGCTCTCCTGTACCTCAGACCCGCCTCTCAAAGATATCCAGCTGTGCCCTCCTGTACCTCAGACCCGCCTCTCAAAGATATCCAGCTGTGCCCTCCTATACCTCAGACCCGCCTCTCAAAGATATCCAGCTGTGCCCTCCTGTACCTCAGACCCGCCTCTCAAAGATATCCAGCTGTGCCCTCCTGTACCTCAGACCCGCCTCTCAAAGATATCCAGCTGTGCCCTCCTGTACCTCAGACCCGCCTCTCAAAGATATCCAGCTGTGCCCTCCTGTACCTCAGACCCGCCTCTCAAAGATATCCAGCTGTGCCCTCCTGTACCTCAGACCCGCCTCTCAAAGATATCCAGCTGTGCCCTCCTGTACCTCAGACCCGCCTCTCAAAGATATCCAGTTGTGCCCTCCTGTACCTCAGACCCGCCTCTCAAAGATATCCAGCTGTGCCCTCCTGTACCTCAGACCCGCCTCTCAAAGATATCCAGCTGTGCCCTCCTGTACCTCAGACCCGCCTCTCAAAGATATCCAGCTGTGCCCTCCTGTACCTCAGACCCGCCTCTCAAAGATATCCAGTTGTGCCCTCCTGTACCTCAGACCCGCCTCTCAAAGATATCCAGCTGTGCCCTCCTGTACCTCAGACCCGCCTCTCAAACATGTTCCACCTGTCTACACTGTCATTTCGTCTTGGTATTTTGTACGTCGTAATCGTAACATCTGTCATCCTACTGTCCTCTAATATCGTTAGATTTAAGTCCTTTACCTTCTCATAGCACATACTCCTCAGCTCTGGGACTAGTCCTGTTGCAAATCTTTGCATTTTTTCAATCTTTACGTGCTTTATCAGCTGAGGGTTCCATCTTGGTGCTGCATATACCAAGATGGGCTTGGCTTATGATGTGTAGGGTTTCGAATGCCTCCTTGATGAGGTTTCTGACAACCTGTAAATCTGTCAGCCTTGCGTTTACCTCAATGGCTACTCGGTTGAAACGTGCTTCTGGTAAAATGCTTGGAATTATGCTCTGCCCTCTCCGCAGGTCCTTCTCTTTTATGAAGGTTTGCAGTTTTTGTCCCCACGAGCCTGTACTCCGTTTCCAGTTGACTTTGCCCTTTCTCGATTTTCATAACTTTGCATTTTCAATGTTATATCGCTTGCATTCACAAGAAATAGAACTAATCCCCACTCACCCGTTCTGACGCCTTCTTCCAGACAATAATTTGTTATTTCTGTATGGACCCCCTTCTTGCAGCCCAAAAATGTACTGACCACCCATCTCTCTCTCTTACCTAACTTTCATTACTTTGTCGCAAAACTCTAGCAGTTTTGTGAGGCAGAACTTACCATCTTGAAATCTTTGCTGGTTACTGCTTATGAATTTGCTCTTTTCCAGATGCTCCACTACTCATCTGATAATCTTCTCCATGACCTCACTATGCATGTTAATGACTCTAGCCTGTAATTCAATGCCACCTGCCTATCCTGTTGTATTAATATTTGTACTACATTTGCTGTTAGTGTCTCACACAGTCCCTCTGCTTGTTCTCGTAGAACCCACAGAAGAGTGATGTTGTCGTGTCTCAGTGCCTTTGAGGTATCTAGCTCACTCGGCAGTTTCATCACCTCTCCTCCCCTTGTTTGTATTATGTACATTACTTGATGCTGCACTCTACCTCTCTGACTCTCTGATATTGTTCTTGATTCCACTAAAAGCACCTCCCTAAATCTTTTTTTTCAGCTCCTTACAGACTTAGTGATTATTCCTAGTGAGCTTTACTCCTTCCTTCTTTGCCCTTATCACCTGGCCCTTCACAGTTGTCCTCCCTGATTAGTCTGTCTCTCAACTTTGACTCAGATTTGGCTTTTGATGCTATATTATTCTCAAATTGTCATTCCTCCTCTCTTCTTTCTTACCCATGTATATTCATTACTGGCTGTTCTACTTGCTTCACTATTCCCCAGTGTTCTTTTTTTTAAGTATTTTTCCCATTATCTTGCACATGTAGTTTTTGTTTTTCTTTACTTCTGAGTCAACCATTGTTACACTCTGCTCTTGTCTGTGCTGCTTCTGCTTCTATGTATGAATTTCTCATCTGCCTCCCGGCACTTTCCACCTATATATTCCATCATTTCATTTACTGTCTTTCCACTTACCTACCTTTCCCACAGCACTCAGCTTAGGAATTGCCTTTCACCATCAGAGGTCTAATCTTCTGAATTCAGGTTCGTTTCTTCTTTATGTTCTGTGATCCTCTCTATGTTCGCTTTTATAAGGTATTTGAACCTCAGCATTGCATGGTCGTTAGCACCAAGTGGCATCTCCCATTCCATGTCTACTACATCGAATCACCTATAATTAACACAAGGTCCAGCCTCGCTGGTTCATCAACCTCTCTGTTCCTGTGTCCCCAAGATGCTGACCCATGAAGTTTTCCATCGCCACGTTTCTGGTCCCTACTGTGACTCCAGATTTTCCTAGTCTGTTTCCTTATGACTGAAGTCTTCCATATTCAATACTTTTCCATTGCCCATGTTGGCTCTTCTAGCCACCACTGCCATCGTTATTTTTATTATTATCATATTCTTGTCTTTGTGTTCTACTTTTTAGGGGTGGGTTGTACATCACTGCTATCACTACTCTGGAGTCTCCAGTTTTGAGTGTCCCTTATTTTATGTATCATTCAACTCCTCTTAATTTATTCTTCTCATCTTCTTAAAGAGCCCATTTGTCCCTGACAAGTAATGCTATTCCTCCACTTCTCCTATTTACTCACCACTTTCTCATTATTTGAGATCCTTCTGGGAAAAACACATCTGCCGTCACTTCTGTGAGCTTGGTTTCTGCTATTTCAACAGTGGGGATTCCTCCACTATCCACTCTTTCCAGTCATCGCTTTTATTTGTGATTCCATCTTCTTTAGTATACTACACTGGGATTTTCAGGATTCTGCTCTCCTGGCTCTTGTCCATGTGTCAGGGAGGAGGATAAGGACTGTTGTAGGAGGATTAATCCTGCACTACAAGAGGATTGGACTGTGGGTGTGGATGAGGGAGAATAGGAAGGGTGGGTAACAAAGGGAAGGGAATACCTGGAGTATACCTACAAGGGTCAACGCCCCCTCGGCCCGGTCCATGACCAGGCCTCGCAGTGGATACTGCTGGCCACACGCAAACCGACGTATGAACCACAGCCCGGCTGGTCAAGTACTGACTTTAGGTGTCTGTCCAACTCCCTTTTGAAGACAACTAAGGGTCTATTGGTAATCCCCCTTGTGTATGATGGGAGGCAGTTGAACAGTCTTGGGTCCTTGACACTTATTGTGTTGTCTCTTACTGTACTCATGGCTCCCTATTTTTCATTGGGGGAATGTTGCACTGCCTGCCAAGTGTTTTGCTTTCATAGGGAGTGATTTCCCTGTGTAGATTTGAGACTAGTCCTTCTAGGATTTTCCAAGTGTATATTATCATGTATCTTTTTCACCTGCGTTCCAAGGAATACAGATCGAGGGACTCAACCGTTCCCAGTAATTTAGGTGTCTTATGGTACTTATGCGGGCAGTGAAAGTTCTCTGTATATTCTCCAGGTCTGCAGTTTCGCCTGCCTTGACAGGGGTCTTTAGTGTACAGCAATATTCCAGCCTAGAAAGAAGCGATTTGAACAGAATCATCATTGGTTTGGCATCCCTAGTTTGAAATGTTCTCATTGTCCATCCTATCATTTTCGTACCAGATGTGGTAGATACATTGTTATGATTTCTGAAAATGAGATTCTCTGACATTATCATTCCCAGGTCTTTCACATTAGGTTTTCGCTCTAGTGTGTGGTGAAATTTATTTTATACTCTGATCCAGTTTTTTTCCCTCGAGTTTTCCATAGGGGAGTAATTGAAATTTGTCTTCATTAAATTTCATATTGTTTTGTGACTCTCGTTTAAAGACTTTGTTAATGTCCGCTTGGAGATTTACATTGTCCTCGATGGATGACACTGTCATGCAAATTCTGGTATCTTCAGCAAAGGAGGACATAGTGCTGTGGCTTACATCTCCGTCTGTTAGATATATGGATGAGGAAATGGATAGGGGCGAGTACTGTGCCTTGTGGAACAGAGCTTTTCACTGTAGCCACCTCTGACTTTATTTACTATTACTCTTTGTGTTCTATTTATTAGAAAGTTATAGATTCATCTACCAGCTTTTCCTGTTATTCCTTTATCACGCATTTTGTGTGCTATTATGACATGATCGCACATGTCGAAGGCTTTCGCAAAGTTTGTGTATACTGCATCTGCATTTGATTACCTCCAGTGCATCCAAGACTATGTCATAGATCCAGTAGCTGTGAGAGGCAGAAGCGATCTACTCTAAACCTATGCTGCCCTGGGTTGTGCAACTGATGGATATCCAATTGGTTGGCGATTTTGCTTCTTAGAACCCTTTCAAATACAGTGGAACCTCAAAAATCGAACTGCTCCCAACACGACCAATTATGTAAGTGTATTTTTGTAAGTGCTTTTATAAGTGTGTTTTTGAGGGTCTGAAATGGACTAATCTAATTTACATTATTCCGTGTGGGAATGAATTCATTCGGTAAAGGCACTCGAACAGCCTTCTGGACCAAAGAAAGTTCGATATTTGAGGTTCCACTGTATTTGTTATGGCGTTGGACATTAGTGCTATTGGTCTATAATTCTTTGCAGTTGTTTTACTGCCACCCTCGTGAAGTGGGGTTATGTCTGATTTTTATCGACTATGGAATAAACCTGCGTCTATCCTCCCTCTCCATAGAACATTTAAAGCACGTGAAAGGGGTTTCTTGCAGTTCTTGATGAACACGGAGTTCCACGAGTCTGGGCCTGGGGCAGAGTTCATGGGCATGTCATATATTGCTTTTTCAGAATCCTGTGGTGATAGGATTATATCACAGTTTCTTGAATTAACCAAATTTTGAGTCTCGGTCATAAAAAAAAACAATTTAGATTGTCGACCTTTAGTCTGATTAACGACTCAGTAAACGCTGAGTTATATTGGGACTTTAGTATTTCACTCATTTCTTTGCTGTCATCTGTATAAGTCCCATATTGTTCAAGCAGCGGCACAATAGTGGCTCTGGTTTTGGCCCTAGATTCGGCATAGGAAATTTTTTTTTTCATTCATTTACGGCTTTAAGTTTTTGCTGTGTTTCTTGTATAATTCCTTAAATTTAAGTTCGATATTTTCTATTTCTCTGGCGAGTGCCTCTTTCTGTATCTCAGATGTATTGGCCTCTTTCAGCAGCTATGTTATTCTTCGCCTTCGCCTGTAGAGAGAGCGTTTGTATCTTTCTAGTTTACATCTTTTTTTTTTTTATTGGGAGAATGTGCCTCGAGCATGCCTCAAGTGTCACAACGTTAATTCTTTCTAGGCAAAGGCTCGAATCCGTGTAGTTTAAAATATCTTCCCAACTTGTTTCATTTAGGACATGGTTGATCTGATCCCTCTGAACGTTTATGTTACTGAAGTTGAAATTGGTGAAAGCACCTTCATAACTTATTTCATTTTGCTGGTAAGGAGCCCTGCACATACATGTCTGTTATGTTGAGAGCTGAGTGTATTGTCTTTGACACTGTTATATTTCGTACCAGATTATCATTATTAGTGAAGATAAGGTTAAGTTTATTTTCCAGTCTTGTTGGCTCCACTATTTCCTGGCTTACGGTGAATTTGTTATAGAGATTTAATAGCTAATGTGTGTGTAAATCTTTATCTCGGTTGCCTCCTCCATTATTTGCCACATTACTCCAATGTATGTATTTTCTTTTGAAATCGCCTAGCAACAAGATATTTGGGGCTGAGGTTGGGAGATTTTTCCAGACATCAGCCAATTTTCGAAGGTAGTTCCTTGAATTGTTGGGAAGTTGTACGAGGAGACTTGTATACAACCACAATGACAAGGTTTTGATTTCCAGTCTTTACTGCTATAACTTCAACTACATCATTTATGGTGTTAAGTAATGAGCGGCTCTGTGACATACAGACCGACACCACCATGTTGCTTGTTGTTTCTGTCGTATCTGAATACGTTATACCCTGCGATCCACATTTCGTTGTCAAAATTATCCTTTCTATAGGTCTCTGTGAAAGCCGCAAACATTGCATTTGAATTTGTGAAGAGTCTACTGATGAAAGGTATTTTGTTATTTGTTGATGGCTTTTGATCCTGTATGTTTGCAAATACATATGGGCTTTATTAGGCGCTAACATCTGTTGTTCTGGAATTGGGGCCACTGATTTTGTCTCCACTCCAGTAGTTATCCGAGGTGGTGTAGTATTTCTGTCATTTCTTGCCAGTTTTTTCCCTTACTAGCACTAAAAAATCTCTTTCACCTGAGTGGTTGTAACTACCTCACTTTATTTCCCATGGCTTAAGTGATCTGTACCTTTTTGTCCCCTTTAAATGGTGTACCTGACAGTATGTGTTGTAACATTGTCTTTCATGGACTGAAGAATAACATTTCAGGGTGAAATAGTTAACAAGAAGAAATGCATTCACCTTTGGGGATAATGAAAGCTGGAATGGGGTGGTTGAGGCAGGACGTTGCACTGGTGAGGAACACAAGTATAGGTAGAGGAGTAAAATATGTTTTTTTTTAAGTTATTGTGTTTGATTTGGAAATGATCATTGGGGCCTAATGGATTACCGGGGTTTGCGCTTGGTGTCCCTCCTGAAACAAAGGTTCCATATAGTGTGGCCGTGAGCGGTGTTCCCCTGGATATGGAGCTTCTGCACCTGTCATTACTTTCATTGGTTCTCCTCCCTGTGTTGATCTGTCACTTTTTCTCTCGCTCTCTTGTACTGTTTTGTCCTGATCGAGGTACACCAGATGATACTTGTCCATCCCCTCTACAGTGCTTTCAGTATGGAGATCAGATTTTATGTTCTTCTCCAGTTTGAACAGTCGGAGCTTTGTACCTTGCACACTTGTGTGTGTGTGTATGTGCATGTGTGCGTGTGTGTATGTGTGTGTGTGTGTGTGTGTGTGTGTGTGTGTGTGTGTGTGTGTGTGTGTATGTGTATGTGTGCGTGTGTGTATGTGTGTGTGTGTGTGTGTGTATGTGTGTGTGTGTGTGTATGTGTATGTGCATGTGTGCGTGTGTGTATGTGTGTGTGTGTGTGTGTGTATGTGTGCGTGTGTGTATGTGTGTGTGTGTGTGTGTGTGTGTGTGTGTGTGTGTGTGTGTGTGTGTGTATGTGTGTGTGTGTGTGTATGTGTGTGTGTATGTGTGTGTGTGTGTGTGTGTGTGTGTACTCACCTAATTGTACTCACCTAATTGTGGTTGCAGGGGTCGAGACTCAGCTCCTGGCCCCGCCTCTTCACTGATCGCTACTAGGTCCTCTCCCTCTCTGCTTCCTGAGCTTTGTCATACCTCTTCTTAAAACTATGTATGATTCCTGCCTCCGCTACTTCACTTGCTAGGCTATTCCACTTCCTGACGACTCTATGACTGAATACTTCCTAACGTCCCTGTGACTCGTCTGAGTCTTCAGCTTCCAGTTGTGACCCCTTGTTTCTGTGTCCTCTCTCTGGAACATCCTATCCCTGTCCACCTTGTCTATTCCCCGCAGTATCATGTATGTCGTTATCATGTCTCCCCTGACCCTTCTGTCCTCCAGTGTCGTCAGTCCGATTTCCCTCAACCTTTCCTCGTACGACATTCCCCTGAGCTCTGGGACTAGCCTTGTTGCAAACCTTTGTACTTTCTCTAACTTCTTGACGTGCTTGACCAGGTGTGGGTTCCAGACTGGTGCTGCATACTCCAGTATGGGCCTAACATACACAGTGTACAGTGTCTTGAACGATTTCTTATTAAGGTATCGGAACGCTATTCTCAGGTTTGCCAGGCGCCCGTATGCTGCAGCAGTTATTTGGTTGATGTGTGCCTCCGGTGACGTGCTCGGTGTTATGGTCACCCCTAGGTCTTTCTCCCTGAGTGAGGTCTGTAGTCTTTGTCCACCTAGCCTGTACTCTGTCTGCGGTCTTCTTTGCCCCTCCCCAGTCTTCATGACTTTGCATTTGGCAGGGTTGAATTCAAGAAGCCAGTTTCTGGACCATATGTCCAGCCTGTAAAAGTCTCTTTGCAGTCCTGCCTCATCCTCATCCGATTTAATTCTTCTCATCAGCTTCACATCATCTGCAAATAGGGACACTTCAGAGTCTATTCCTTCCATCATGTCGTTCGCATATATCAAAAATAGCACTGGTCCTAGAACTGACCCCTGTGGGACCCCACTCGTCACAGGCGCCCACTGTGATACCTCTTCACGTTGTTGCCTCTCTGTCAGGTATTCCCTGATCCATTGCAGTGCCCTCCCTGTTATATGCGCCTGATCCTCCAGCTTCTGCACTAATCTCTTGTGGGGAACTGTGTCAAAGGCCTTCCTGCAGTCTAGGAAAACGCAATTAACCCACTCCTCTCTCTCGTGTCTTACCTCTGTTACCTTGTCATAAAACTCCAGAAGGTTTGTGACACAGGATTTGCCTTCCACGAACCCATGCTGGTTTTCATTTACAATCTTGTCCCGTTCCAGGTGTTCCACCACTCTCCTCCTGATAATCTTCTCCATGACTTTGCACACAATACATGTCAGAGACACAGGTCTGTAGTTTAGCGCCTCATTTCTGTTTCCTTTCTTAAATATGGGGACTACATTTGCTGTCTTCCATTTCTCAGGTAGTTGCCCAGTTTCAAGGGATGTGTTGAAGATTGTGGTTAGGGGCATGCACAGCATCTCTGCTCCTTCTCTAAGGACCCATGGAGAGATGTTGTCCGGTCCCATCGCCTTTGAGGTATCAAGGTCACTTAGCAGCTTCTGCACCTCCTCCTCGGTTGTTCGTATGTCATCCAACACTTGTTGGTATATTCCCTCTTGATGTTCCCTTCTGTGCTGTCTTCCCAGAGCCCTTCCTGTCTCTACTGTAAAAACTTCCTTAAATCTCCTGTTTAGCTCCTCACATACCTCTTGATCATTTCTTGTGAGTTCTCCACCTTCTGTCCTCAGTCTGATCACTTCGTCTTTGACTGTTGTCTTCCTCCTGATGTGGCTATACAACAGTTTCGGGTCAGTCTTGATTTTCGATGCTATGTTACTTTCATACTGTCGCTGGACCTCCCTCCTTATCTGTGCATACTCGTTCCTGGCTCTGCGACTGATCTCCCTATTTTCATGTGTTCTCTGCCTTCTGTACTTTTTCCATTCTCTATTGCACTTTGTTTTTGCCTCCTTACACCGTCGGGTAGACCAGGGGCTCGTTCTGGTCTTCCTATTGTTTCTGTTGCCCTTGGCAATAAACCTTTCCACTATCTCCTTGCATTTTGTTGTTACATATTCCATCATTTCATTTACTGGCTTTCCTGCCAGTTCTCTGTCCCACGGAACCTCCTGCAGGAAGTTCCTCAACCCTATGTAGTCCCCTCTTTTATAGTCAGGCTTTTCCCATTCAACTCCTGTTACTCTCTCCACTTGCAACTCTACTATGTATTCAAAGCACAGAACCACGTGGTCGCTAGCTGCTAGGGGACTCTCATATGTGATGTCCTCAATGTCTTAACTGCCCAGGGTGAACACAAGGTCCAATCTTGCTGGTTCATCCTCCCGTCTCACTCTGGTAGTGTCCTTAACATGTTTGTGCATGAGGTTTTCCAGCACCACATCCAACATCTTGGCTCTCCATGTTTCGGAACCCCAATGTGGCTCAAGGTTTTCCCAGTCAATCTCCCTGTGGTTGAAATCCCCCATAACCAGCAACTCTGCTCTGCTGGAGTGAGCTCTTCTTGCCATCTCAGCAAGTGTGTCCACCATTGCTCTGTTGCTCTCTTCATAATCCTCTCTTGGCCTCCTGCAGTTCTGTTGTGGATTATGCATCACTGCAATGACCACCTTGTGTTACCCAGACTGAAGTGTACCTACTATGTACTGTGTATGTACTATGTACTGTCTCGTCTATGCCTCCCATTTTCTCGAATTTCCAGCGTTTTACGAGCAGAGCATCCCCTCCTCCCCCTCTGACCCTTCTATCTTTCCTCATGATCTGGTATCCTGGTGGGAAGATTGTATCTGTTATTGTCTCCGTGAGTTTTGTTTCTGTAATTGCTATGATGTCTGGGGACTTCTCATTGATTCTTTCTTGCCATTCCTCATATTTATTCGTTAATCCATCCGCATTTGTGTACCAAACCTTCAACTTCTCTTCTAATAATGTAACTGTGATCCTGGGGGAATACTGGGGTTGAGAGAGCAGGAGCCCTGGTGGGGGCCTGTGGGGGGTTGCAGTGGAGGTGGAGGAAGAGCTCCCATAGGGGGTATCTGTAGGGGTAGGGTTCGTGGTGCGGGGGGTGGGAACAGAGGGATCGGTGTGTGATGGTTGGTTTGGATTGTTCAGTTGCCTTGGGGGTGTCGTGGCTGGAGTCCTTCTGCAGGTGTTTCTGGGGGGGGGGGGTGTGCTTGTCCTTCCATCTGTTCCTGGGTTATTCTGCTCTCCTTTTCCATCTCCTCCCATTCCCCCTTTCGTTTTTGCACTCTCTCTTTCAGTATCATCCTTTCCTCCTGTGTTCTGTCTCGATCGAGGTACACACTCATGAACTCCTGTCTGCCTCTCAGCTGTGCTTTCTCTTGCAGGATCATGGTTCGAGTTGATTCTGCCTTGAAAATTACTTTGAGAGGCCGATTCCTTTTCTTTGTGAACCACCCGATTCTCCGAAAATTTGCCACCTGGGTCATGTCTCACTCGCCTATCACCTTCATGATACCTTCAATCGCTTTTTTCTCCTCCTGTTTTCTTTCCTCATGAGTTTCCCCTGTGTGTGTGTGTGTGTGTGTGTGTGTGTGTGTGTGTGTGTGTGTGTGTGTGCTGCAGAAGTTTGTAGATACATGAGGGTGTGTGCATCCAGGGAGATACAGGAGGGTGTGTACAGGCAGGGAGATACCCCCACCACCACCAAATCTACCATCACCACCACCACCACCGACGACAACAACAACAACAGCAACAACAATATCAACAACAACAACTACACTACCACCACCACCGCCAGGAAATTGGCTCTTTACTGTTACACCAATACTGGTTGACAGTTATCGTAGAAATATGTGACTAGAACCTAACTTTGATAGTGTGTGCGCGTGCGTGCGTGCATGCGTGTGTGTAATCACCTATTTGTGATTGCAGAGGGTCGATTCATAGCTCCTGGCCCCGCCTCTTCACTGATCGCTTCTAGGTCCTCTCTCTTTCTCCCTCCTCCATGAGCTTTACCAAACCTCGTCTTAAAACTGTGTACGGTTCCTGCCTCCACTACGTCACTATAATGACGTGTACATGTGTGCGTGTACATGGGTGTATGTACATGTGTGTATGTACATGTGTGTGCTTGTACTCGCCAATATGTGGTTGCCGCTGGCGATTTTCAGCTCCCAACCTCTGCTTCACCGCTGGTGATTCTCAGCTCCCAACCCCTGCCTCACCGCTGGTGATTCTCAGCTCCCAACCTCTGCTTCACCGCTGGTGATTCTCAGCTCCCAACCCCTGCCTCACCGCTGCTGATTCTCACCTCCCAACCTCTGCCTCACCGCTGGTGATTCTCACCTCCCAACCCCTGCCTCACCGCTGGCGATTCTCAGCTCCCAACCTCTGCCTCACCGCTGGTGATTCTCAGCTCCAAACCCCTGCCTCACCGCTGGTGATTCTCAGCTCCCAACCCCTGCCTCACCGCTGGTGATTCTCAGCTCCCAACCCCTGCCTCACCGCTGGCGATTCTCAGCTCCCAACCTCTGCCTCACCGCTGGTGATTCTCAGCTCCAAACCCCTGCCTCACCGCTGGTGATTCTCACCTCCCAACCCCTGCCTCACCGCTGATGATTCTCACCTCCCAACCTCTGCCTCACCGCTGGTGATTCTCACCTCCCAACCCCTGCCTCACCGCTGGTGATTCTCACCTCCCAACCCCTGCCTCACCGCTGGTGATTCTCACCTCCCAACCCCTGCCTCACCGCTGGTGATTCTCACCTCCCAACCCCTGCCTCACCGCTGGTGATTCTCACCTCCCAACCCCTGCCTCACCGCTGGTGATTCTCACCTCCCAACCCCTGCCTCACCGCTGGTGATTCTCACCTCCCAACCTCTGCCTCACCGCTGGTGATTCTCACTTCCCAACCTCTGCCTCACCGCTGGTGATTCTCATTTCCCAACCCCTGCCTCACCGCTGGTGATTCTCACCTCACAATCCCTGCCTCACCGCTGGTGATTCTCACCTCACAACCCCTGCCTCACCGCTGGTGATTCTCACTTCCCAACCCCTGCCTCACCGCTGGTGATTCTCACCTCCCAACCTCTGCCTCACCGCTGGTGATTCTCACCTCCCAACCCCTGCCTCACCGCTGGTGATTCTCACCTCCCAACCCCTGCCTCACCGCTGGTGATTCTCACCTCCCAACCCCTGCCTCACCGCTGGTGATTCTCACCTCCCAACCCCTGCCTCACCGCTGGTGATTCTCACCTCCCAACCCCTGCCTCACCGCTGGTGATTCTCACCTCCCAACCCCTGCCTCACCGCTGGTGATTCTCACCTCCCAACCTCTGCCTCACCGCTGGTGATTCTCACTTCCCAACCTCTGCCTCACCGCTGGTGATTCTCACTTCCCAACCTCTGCCTCACCGCTGGTGATTCTCACTTCCCAACCCCTGCCTCACCGCTGGTGATTCTCACCTCCCAACCTCTGCCTCACCGCTGGTGATTCTCACTTCCCAACCCCTGCCTCACCGCTGGTGATTCTCACCTCCCAACCCCTGCCTCACCGCTGGTGATTCTCACCTCCCAACCTCTGCCTCACCGCTGGTGATTCTCACCTCCCAACCCCTGCCTCACCGCTGGTGATTCTCACCTCCCAACCCCTGCCTCACCGCTGGTGATTCTCACCTCCCAACCCCTGCCTCACCGCTGGTGATTCTCACCTCCCAACCCCTGCCTCACCGCTGGTGATTCTCACCTCCCAACCCCTGCCTCACCGCTGGAGATTCTCACCTCCCAACCTCTGCCTCACCGCTGGTGATTCTCACTTCCCAACCCCTGCCTCACCGCTGGTGATTCTCACCTCCCAACCCCTGCCTCACCGCTGGTGATTCTCACCTCCCAACCCCTGCCTCACCGCTGGTGATTCTCACCTCACAACCCCTGCCTCACCGCTGGTGATTCTCACCTCCCAACCCCTGCCTCACCGCTGGTGATTCTCACCTCCCAACCCCTGCCTCACCGCTGGTGATTCTCACCTCCCAACCCCTGCCTCACCGCTGGTGATTCTCACCTCCCAACCTCTGCCTCACCGCTGGTGATTCTCACTTCCCAACCCCTGCCTCACCGCTGGTGATTCTCACCTCCCAACCCCTGCCTCACCGCTGGTGATTCTCACCTCCCAACCCCTGCGTCGCCGCTGGTGTTTCTCACCTCGCAACCCCTGCCTCACCGCTGGTGATTCTCACCTCCCAACCCCTGCCTCAACACTGGTGATTCTCACCTCCCAACCCCTGCCTCACTGCTGGTGATTCTCACCTCCCAACCTCTGCCTCAACGCTGGTGATTCTCACCTCCCAACCCCTGCCTCACCGCTGGTGATTCTCACCTCCCAACCTCTGCCTCACCGCTGGTGATTCTCACCTCCCAACCCCTGCCTCACCGCTGGTGATTCTCACCTCCCAACCCCTGCCTCACCGCTGGTGATTCTCACCTCCCAACCCCTGCCTCACCGCTGGTGATTCTCACCTCCCAACCCCTGCCTCACCGCTGGTGATTCTCACCTCCCAACCCCTGCCTCAACGCTGGTGATTCTCACCTCCCAACCCCTGCCTCACCGCTGGTGATTCTCACCTCCCAACCCCTGCCTCACCGCTGGTGATTCTCACCTCCCAACCCCTGCCTCAACGCTGGTGATTCTCACCTCCCAACCCCTGCCTCACCGCTGGTGATTCTCACCTCCCAACCCCTGCCTCACTGCTGGTGATTCTCACCTCCCAACCCCTGCCTCAACGCTGGTGATTCTCACCTCCCAACCCCTGCCTCACAGCTGGTGATTCTCACCTCCCAACCTCTGCCTCACCGCTGGTGATTCTCACCTCCCAACCCCTGCCTCACCGCTGGTGATTCTCACCTCCCAACCCCTGCCTCACCGCTGGTGATTCTCACCTCCCAACCCCTGCCTCAACGCTGGTGATTCTCACCTCCCAACCCCTGCCTCACCGCTGGTGATTCTCACCTCCCAACCCCTGCCTCACCGCTGGTGATTCTCACCTCCCAACCTCTGCCTCACCGCTGGTGATTCTCACCTCCCAACCCCTGCCTCACCGCTGGTGATTCTCACCTCCCAACCCCTGCCTCACCGCTGATGATTCTCACCTCCCAACCTCTGCCTCACCGCTGGTGATTCTCACCTCCCAACCCCTGCCTCACCGCTGGTGATTCTCACCTCCCAACCCCTGCCTCACCGCTGGTGATTCTCACCTCCCAACCCCTGCCTCACCGCTGGTGATTCTCACCTCCCAACCCCTGCCTCACCGCTGGTGATTCTCACCTCCCAACCCCTGCCTCACCGCTGGTGATTCTCACCTCCCAACCCCTGCCTCACCGCTGGTGATTCTCACCTCCCAACCTCTGCCTCACCGCTGGTGATTCTCACTTCCCAACCTCTGCCTCACCGCTGGTGATTCTCACTTCCCAACCCCTGCCTCACCGCTGGTGATTCTCACCTCACAATCCCTGCCTCACCGCTGGTGATTCTCACCTCACAACCCCTGCCTCACCGCTGGTGATTCTCACTTCCCAACCCCTGCCTCACCGCTGGTGATTCTCACCTCCCAACCTCTGCCTCACCGCTGGTGATTCTCACCTCCCAACCCCTGCCTCACTGCTGGTGATTCTCACCTCCCAACCCCTGCCTCACCGCTGGTGATTCTCACCTCACAACCCCTGCCTCACCGCTGGTGATTCTCACCTCACAACCCCTGCCTCACCGCTGGTGATTCTCACCTCCCAACCCCTGCCTCACCGCTGGTGATTCTCACCTCCCAACCCCTGCCTCACCGCTGGTGATTCTCACCTCCCAACCCCTGCCTCACCGCTGGTGATTCTCACCTCCCAACCCCTGCCTCACCGCTGGTGATTCTCACCTCCCAACCCCTGCCTCACCGCTGGTGATTCTCACCTCCCAACCTCTGCCTCACCGCTGGTGATTCTCACTTCCCAACCTCTGCCTCACCGCTGGTGATTCTCACTTCCCAACCTCTGCCTCACCGCTGGTGATTCTCACTTCCCAACCCCTGCCTCACCGCTGGTGATTCTCACCTCCCAACCTCTGCCTCACCGCTGGTGATTCTCACTTCCCAACCCCTGCCTCACCGCTGGTGATTCTCACCTCCCAACCCCTGCCTCACCGCTGGTGATTCTCACCTCACAACCCCTGCCTCACCGCTGGTGATTCTCACCTCACAACCCCTGCCTCACCGCTGGTGATTCTCACTTCCCAACCCCTGCCTCACCGCTGGTGATTCTCACCTCCCAACCTCTGCCTCACCGCTGGTGATTCTCACTTCCCAACCCCTGCCTCACCGCTGGTGATTCTCACCTCCCAACCCCTGCCTCACCGCTGGTGATTCTCACCTCACAACCCCTGCCTCACCGCTGGTGATTCTCACCTCACAACCCCTGCCTCACCGCTGGTGATTCTCACCTCCCAACCCCTGCCTCACCGCTGGTGATTCTCAGCTCCCAACCCCTGCCTCACCGCTGGTGATTCTCAGCTCCCAACCCCTGCCTCACCGCTGGCGATTCTCAGCTCCCAACCTCTGCCTCACCGCTGGTGATTCTCAGCTCCAAACCCCTGCCTCACCGCTGGTGATTCTCAGCTCCCAACCCCTGCCTCACCGCTGGTGATTCTCAGCTCCCAACCTCTGCCTCACCGCTGGTGATTCTCACCTCCCAACCCCTGCCTCACCGCTGGTGATTCTCACCTCCCAACCCCTGCCTCACCGCTGGTGATTCTCAGCTCCCAACCCCTGCCTCACCGCTGGTGATTCTCAGCTCCCAACCTCTGCCTCACCGCTGGTGATTCTCACCTCCCAACCCCTGCCTCACCGCTGGTGATTCTCACCTCCCAACCCCTGCCTCACCGCTGGTGATTCTCAGCTCCCAACCTCTGCCTCACCGCTGGTGATTCTCACCTCCCAACCCCTGCCTCACCGCTGGTGTTTCTCACCTCCCAACCCCTGCCTCACCGCTGGTGATTCTCACCTCCCAACCATTGCCTCACTTCTGGTGATTCTCACTTCCCAACTCCTGCCTCACCGCTGGTGATTCTCAGCTCCCAACCCCTGCCTCACCGCTGGTGATTCTCAGCTCCCAACCCCTGCCTCACCGCTGGTGATTCTCACCTCCCAACCCCTGCTTCACCGCTGGTGATTCTCACCTCCCAACCCCTGCCTCACCGCTGGTGATTCTCAGCTCCCAACCCCTGCCTCACCGCTGGTGATTCTCACCTCCCAACCCCTGCCTCACCGCTGGTGATTCTCACCTACCAACCCCTGCCTCACCGCTGGTGATTCTCTGCTCCAAACCTCTGCCTCACCGATGGTGATTCTCACCTCCCAACCCCTGCCTCAACGCTGGTGATTCTCGCCTTCCAACCTCTGCCTCACCGCTGGTGATTCTCACCCCCCAACCCCTGCCTCACCACTGGTGATTCTCACCTCCCAACCTCTGCCTCACCGCTTGTGATTCTCACCTCCCAACCTCTACCTCACCGCTGGTGATTCTCACCAGTCGTCAGTCAGTGTTCAGTGGTCAGTCGTCAGTGTTCAGTGGTCAGTCGTCACGTGAGGTCACAGACCCTGAGCTGCTTGGGGATTAGCGTGGACGGTTACAAAGCATGGCTTGCTTCTACAGTGTTTTAAAAGCTGAGGTTGGAGAGTTGAAGGAGGAGGTCTTGCTTCTCCAGGAGGAGATTAGGAGGCTGAAGGTCCACCTCAATGGGCCTGGGAGAGAGTGTGAGGTGGTTGGAGATGTGGGGAATGAGGCTTCTAGCAGTGAGGTGCAGTCTGTCTCTCACTGTGAGGAGGCTGTAGGTGGGGTGGTAGCAACGGCTACCAGCAGTGAGGTGCAGCCCAGCACCTGCTACAAGTGGCGAGTTGTTCACAGTAATGGGAGGCGCATCAGAGTAAGGAAAGTTAAGAGTGCAGATCTGAAGGTAGGAAATCGCTTCTCTGTTCTCCAGGATGAATGTACTTCAGTGGCCAGTGAAGGTAAGGGTACTACTGCCCCTGCTAATGAAGGTAAGGGCATTCTTGTGGTTGGTGACTCTCAGGTAAGATATGTTGATCGTGCTTTTTGTAATAGGAATAAGAAGATGAGAGATAGAGTGTGCTTCCCTGGAGCTGGTGTTGGGGACATTGTCAACAGACTGGATAATATCATGTCAGGTAATGGGAACAAGCCCATTATCTGTCTCAGTGCTGGTGGAAATGATATTGGGAAGGGTAGGAGAGAAGAGCTGCTAGATAAGTACAGGTCAGCTATAGATTTCATTAAGTCTAAGGGAGGGATCCCAATCATATGTAGCATCTTGCCTAGAAGGGGAGTAGGAAATGAATGGTTGTCTAGGGCAATTGGTGTAAATTGCTGGCTAGACAGATACTGCAAGGAACTTGCAATCCCATTCATTGACAACTGGAACAACTTTTATGGCAAACATGATATGTATGCAAGGGATGGGGTTCATCTCTCTGGGGCAGGGGTGGTAGCACTTGCAGACTCGATTGAGAAGGCCATTGGTGAAATGCCTATGATTTTAAACTGATGGAAGATAGAGGTATGGGTGTGTGTGGGAAACAAGCAGGTTGCAACACTAGGGTTGGAAACAGTAAATGTATAAAAGGCATTCAGCATGAAGTTATAAATAAAGACAATAGAACAGGTCAGCAAACAAAGGGGGACAGCAGAGGGCAGCAAGGGACTAGCTCCCTTAAGGTTTACTATACTAATAGCAGGAGTGTTAGAAATAAGATAGATGAGCTAAGATTAATTGCAAGTGCAGGAAACATAGATATTATTGCTATAACAGAGACCTGGCTCAATCTGAAAGATAGAGAGATGCCCTCTGAATGTCACATACAAGGCTATAAATTATTCCACACTGACAGGGTCAACAGGAAAGGTGGTGGAGTAGCGATGTATGTCAGAGACAATTTAAATTGTTGTGTTAGACAAGATATTAAATTAGAAGCGTCAGCCACTGAATCTGTTTGGTTACAGCTTCTCGAGGGCCGAGAAAAACTAATTTTGGGTGTGATTTACAGGGCCCCAAATCTTGATAGGGAGTGCAGTAAACTTCTATGGGACGAAATTCGTAAGGCATCTACATACGAAAATGTTGTGCTAATGGGAGATTTCAACTATAGACAGATTGACTGGAGCAATTTGACAGGAAATTTAGAGTCGGGTGACTTTCTTGATACGATCCAGGATTGTTTTTTAAAACAGTTTGTGACAGAGCCAACTAGGGGAAATAACCTCCTTGACTTGGTTCTTGCCAGTAGGGAAACACTAATTAATAATCTTGAGGTTAATGATGAGCTTGGGGAGAGTGATCACAAATCACTCAGTTTTAACATATCATGGAATTCCCCTAATAATGGCAATCAAGTCTCCGTCCCTGACTTTCGCTTGGCTGATTTCATAGGACTGAAAAATTACTTAGGTGGGCTGAACTGGAATGACCTGACTAGGGGTCAGGTAGGTGGTGATGGTTGCCGATATGATGCTTTCCAGGGCATAGTTCTAGCTGCTCAGTCAAATTATGTTCCAAATAGGGAAATCAGATCAAACAAAAATGATCCTAAATGGATGAACAATAGATTAAAATATCTGATTGGTCAAAAGAGAGGCATATATAGGCAAATCAAAAGAGGAGAGGGGCAATTAAGAAATCGATATATTCAGTTAAAGAGAGAAATAAAAAAGGGAATTAGAAAAGCAAATAGAGATTATGAGGTTAAAGTTGCAAGAGAATCGAAGACTAACCCAAAAGGATTCTTTCAGGTATACAGAAGTAAGATCAGGGACAAGATAGGCCCACTCAAAAGTTCCTCGGGTCAGCTCACTGACAGTGATAAGGAAATGTGTAGAATTTTTAACACATACTTCCTCTCAGTTTTTACACAGGAGGATACCAGCGATATTCCAGTAATGATAAATTATGTAGAACAGGACGATAATAAACTGTGCACTATTAGGGTCACAAGTGACATGGTCCTTAGGCAAATAGATAAATTAAAACCTAACAAATCCCCAGGCCCTGATGAACTGTATGCAAGGGTTCTAAAGGAATGTAAAGAGGAGCTTAGCACACCTTTGGCTAATCTTTTCAACATATCACTACAAACTGGCATGGTGCCAGATAAGTGGAAAATGGCAAATGTGATACCTATTTTCAAAACAGGTGACAGGTCCTTAGCTTCGAACTATAGACCAATAAGCCTAACCTCCATAGTGGGAAAATTTATGGAATCAATAATTGCCGAGGCAGTTCGTAGCCACCTTGAAAAGCATAAATTAATCAACGAATCTCAGCATGGTTTTACAAAGGGGCGTTCCTGCCTTACGAATTTATTAACTTTTTTCACTAAGGTATTTGAGGAGGTAGATCATGGTAATGAATATGATATTGTGTATATGGACTTCAGTAAGGCTTTTGACAGGGTCCCACATCAGAGACTATTGAGGAAAATTAAAGCACATGGAATAGGAGGAGAAATTTTTTCCTGGATAGAGGCATGGTTGACAAATAGGCAGCAGAGAGTTTGCATAAATGGGGAGAAATCAGAGTGGGGAAGCGTCACGAGCGGTGTTCCACAGGGGTCAGTGTTGGGCCCCCTGCTGTTCACAATCTACATAAACGACATAGATGAGGGCATAAAGAGCGACATCGGCAAGTTTGCCGATGACACCAAAATAGGCCGTCGAATTCATTCTGACGAGGACATTCGAGCACTCCAGGAAGATTTGAATAGACTGATGCAGTGGTCGGAGAAGTGGCAGATGCAGTTTAATATAGACAAATGCAAAGTTCTAAATGTTGGACAGGACAATAACCATGCCACATATAAACTAAATAATGTAGATCTTAATATTACGGATTGCGAAAAAGATTTAGGAGTTCTGGTTAGCAGTAATCTGAAACCAAGACAACAGTGCATAAGTGTTCGCAATAAAGCTAATAGAATCCTTGGCTTCATATCAAGAAGCATAAATAATAGGAGTCCTCAGGTTGTTCTTCAACTCTATACATCCTTGGTTAGGCCTCATTTAGATTATGCTGCACAGTTTTGGTCACCGTATTACAGAATGGATATAAATTCTCTGGAAAATGTACAAAGGAGGATGACAAAGATGATCCCATGTATCAGAAACCTTCCCTATGAGGATAGACTAAGGGCCCTGAAACTGCACTCTCTAGAAAGACGTAGAATTAGGGGGGATATGATTGAGGTTTATAAGTGGAAGACAGGAATAAATAAAGGGGATGTAAATAGTGTGCTGAAAATATCTAGCCTAGACAGGACTCGCAGCAATGGTTTTAAGTTGGAAAAATTCAGATTCAGGAGGGATATAGGAAAGTACTGGTTTGGTAATAGAGTTGTGGATGAGTGGAACAAACTCCCAAGTACCGTTATAGAGGCCAGAACGTTGTGTAGCTTTAAAAATAGGTTGGATAAATACATGAGTAGATGTGGGTGGGTGTGAGTTGGACCTGATAGCTTGTGCTAACAGGTCGGTTGCCGTGTTCCTCCCTTAAGTCAATGTGACCTGACCTGACTAGGTTGGGTGCATTGGCTTAAGCCGGTAGGGACTTGGACCTGCCTCGCATGGGCCAGTAGGCCTTCTGCAGTGTTCCTTCGTTCTTATGTTCTTATGTTCTTATGTAACCCCTGCCTCACCGCTGGTGATTCTGACCTCCCAACCCCTGCCTCACCGCTGGTGATTCTCACCTCACAACCCCTGCCTAACCGCTTGTGATTCTCACCTCCCAACCCCTGCCTCACCGCTGGTGATTCTCACCTCCCAACCCCTGCCTCACCGCTGGTGATTCTCACCTCCCAACCCCTGCCTCACCGCTGGTGATTCTCACCTCCCAACCCCTGCCTCACCGCTGGTGATTCTCACCTCCCAACCCTTGCCTCACCGCTGGTGATTCTCACCTCCCAACCCCTGCCTCAACGCTGGTGATTCTCACCTTCCAACCTCTGCCTCACCGCTGGTGATTCTCACCTCCCAACCCCTGCCTCACCGCTGGTGATTCTCACCTCCCAACCTCTGCCTCACCGCTGGTGATTCTCACCTCCCAACCTCTGCCTCACCGCTGGTGATTCTCACCTCCCAACCCCTGCCTCACCGCTGGTGATTCTCACCTCCCAACCCCTGCCTCACCGCTGGTGATTCTCACCTCCCAACCCCTGCCTCACCGCTGGTGATTCTCACCTCCCAACCCCTGCCTCACCGCTGGTGATTCTCACCTCCCAACCCCTGCCTCACCGCTGGAGATTCTCACCTCCCAACCTCTGCCTCACCGCTGGTGATTCTCACTTCCCAACCCCTGCCTCACCGCTGGTGATTCTCACCTCCCAACCCCTGCCTCACCGCTGGTGATTCTCACCTCCCAACCCCTGCCTCACCGCTGGTGATTCTCACCTCCCAACCCCTGCCTCACCGCTGGTGATTCTCACCTCACAACCCCTGCCTCACCGCTGGTGATTCTCACCTCCCAACCCCTGCCTCACCGCTGGTGATTCTCACCTCCCAACCCCTGCCTCACCGCTGGTGATTCTCACCTCCCAACCCCTGCCTCACCGCTGGTGATTCTCACCTCCCAACCTCTGCCTCACCGCTGGTGATTCTCACTTCCCAACCCCTGCCTCACCGCTGGTGATTCTCACCTCCCAACCCCTGCCTCACCGCTGGTGATTCTCACCTCCCAACCCCTGCCTCACCGCTGGTGATTCTCACCTCCCAACCCCTGCATCACCGCTGGTGATTCTCACCTCCCAACCCCTGCCTCAACGCTGGTGATTCTCACCTCCCAACCCCTGCCTCACCGCTGGTGATTCTCACCTCCCAACCCCTGCCTCACTGCTGGTGATTCTCACCTCCCAACCCCTGCCTCAACGCTGGTGATTCTCACCTCCCAACCCCTGCCTCACCGCTGGTGATTCTCACCTCCCAACCTCTGCCTCACCGCTGGTGATTCTCACCTCCCAACCCCTGCCTCACCGCTGGTGATTCTCACCTCCCAACCCCTGCCTCACCGCTGGTGATTCTCACCTCCCAACCCCTGCCTCAACGCTGGTGATTCTCACCTCCCAACCCCTGCCTCACCGCTGGTGATTCTCACCTCCCAACCCCTGCCTCACCGCTGGTGATTCTCACCTCCCAACCCCTGCCTCAACGCTGGTGATTCTCACCTCCCAACCCCTGCCTCACCGCTGGTGATTCTCACCTCCCAACCCCTGCCTCACTGCTGGTGATTCTCACCTCCCAACCCCTGCCTCAACGCTGGTGATTCTCACCTCCCAACCCCTGCCTCACCGCTGGTGATTCTCACCTCCCAACCTCTGCCTCACCGCTGGTGATTCTCACCTCCCAACCCCTGCCTCACCGCTGGTGATTCTCACCTCCCAACCCCTGCCTCACCGCTGGTGATTCTCACCTCCCAACCCCTGCCTCAACGCTGGTGATTCTCACCTCCCAACCCCTGCCTCACCGCTGGTGATTCTCACCTCCCAACCCCTGCCTCACCGCTGGTGATTCTCACCTCCCAACCTCTGCCTCACCGCTGGTGATTCTCACCTCCCAACCCCTGCCTCACCGCTGGTGATTCTCACCTCCCAACCCCTGCCTCACCGCTGATGATTCTCACCTCCCAACCTCTGCCTCACCGCTGGTGATTCTCACCTCCCAACCCCTGCCTCACCGCTGGTGATTCTCACCTCCCAACCCCTGCCTCACCGCTGGTGATTCTCACCTCCCAACCCCTGCCTCACCGCTGGTGATTCTCACCTCCCAACCCCTGCCTCACCGCTGGTGATTCTCACCTCCCAACCCCTGCCTCACCGCTGGTGATTCTCACCTCCCAACCCCTGCCTCACCGCTGGTGATTCTCACCTCCCAACCTCTGCCTCACCGCTGGTGATTCTCACTTCCCAACCTCTGCCTCACCGCTGGTGATTCTCACTTCCCAACCCCTGCCTCACCGCTGGTGATTCTCACCTCACAATCCCTGCCTCACCGCTGGTGATTCTCACCTCACAACCCCTGCCTCACCGCTAGTGATTCTCACTTCCCAACCCCTGCCTCACCGCTGGTGATTCTCACCTCCCAACCTCTGCCTCACCGCTGGTGATTCTCACCTCCCAACCCCTGCCTCACCGCTGGTGATTCTCACCTCCCAACCCCTGCCTCACCGCTGGTGATTCTCACCTCACAACCCCTGCTTCACCGCTGGTGATTCTCACCTCACAACCCCTGCCTCACCGCTGGTGATTCTCACCTCCCAACCCCTGCCTCACCGCTGGTGATTCTCACCTCCCAACCCCTGCGTCACCGCTGGTGATTCTCACCTCCCAACCCCTGCCTCACCGCTGGTGATTCTCACCTCCCAACCCCTGCATCACCGCTGGTGATTCTCACCTCCCAACCCCTGCCTCACCGCTGGTGATTCTCACCTCCCAACCTCTGCCTCACCGCTGGTGATTCTCACTTCCCAACCTCTGCCTCACCACTGGTGATTCTCACTTCCCAACCTCTGCCTCACCGCTGGTGATTCTCACTTCCCAACCCCTGCCTCACCGCTGGTGATTCTCACCTCCCAACCTCTGCCTCACCGCTGGTGATTCTCACTTCCCAACCCCTGCCTCACCGCTGGTGATTCTCACCTCCCAACCCCTGCCTCACCGCTGGTGATTCTCACCTCACAACCCCTGCCTCACCGCTGGTGATTCTCACCTCACAACCCCTGCCTCACCGCTGGTGATTCTCACGTCCCAACCCCTGCCTCACCGCTGGTGATTCTCACCTCCCAACCTCTGCCTCACCGCTGGTGATTCTCACTTCCCAACCCCTGCCTCACCGCTGGTGATTCTCACCTCCCAACCCCTGCCTCACCGCTGGTGATTCTCACCTCACAACCCCTGCCTCACCGCTGGTGATTCTCACCTCACAACCCCTGCTTCACCGCTGGTGATTCTCACCTCCCAACCCCTGCCTCACCGCTGGTGATTCTCAGCTCCCAACCCCTGCCTCACCGCTGGTGATTCTCAGCTCCCAACCCCTGCCTCACCGCTGGAGATTCTCAGCTCCCAACCTCTGCCTCACCGCTGGTGATTCTCAGCTCCAAACCCCTGCCTCACCGCTGGTGATTCTCACCTCCCAACCCCTGCCTCACCGCTGGTGATTCTCAGCTCCCAACCTCTGCCTCACCGCTGGTGATTCTCACCTCCCAACCCCTGCCTCACCGCTGGTGATTCTCACCTCCCAACCCCTGCCTCACCGCTGGTGATTCTCACCTCCCAACCCCTGCCTCACCGCTGGTGTTTCTCACCTCCCAACCCCTGCCTCACCGCTGGTGATTCTCACCTCCCAACCCCTGCCTCACCGCTGGTGATTCTCACCTCCCAACCATTGCCTCACTGCTGGTGATTCTCACTTCCCAACTCCTGCCTCACCGCTGGTGATTCTCAGCTCCCAACCCCTGCCTCACCGCTGGTGATTCTCAGCTCCCAACCCCTGCCTCACCGCTGGTGATTCTCAGCTCCCAACCCCTGCTTCACCGCTGGTGATTCTCACCTCCCAACCCCTGCCTCACCGCTGGTGATTCTCAGCTCCCAACCCCTGCCTCACCGCTGGTGATTCTCACCTCCCAACCCCTGCCTCACCGCTGGTGATTCTCACCTACCAACCCCTGCCTCACCGCTGGTGATTCTCAGCTCCAAACCTCTGCCTCACCGATGGTGATTCTCACCTCCCAACCCCTGCCTCAACGCTGGTGATTCTCACCTTCCAACCTCTGCCTCACCGCTGGTGATTCTCACCCCCCAACCCCTGCCTCACCACTGGTGATTCTCACCTCCCAACCTCTGCCTCACCGCTTGTGATTCTCACCTCCCAACCTCTACCTCACCGCTGGTGATTCTCACCTCCCAACCCCTGCCTCACCGCTGGTGATTCTGACCTCCCAACCCCTGCCTCACCGCTGGTGATTCTCACCTCACAACCCCTGCCTAACCGCTTGTGATTCTCACCTCCCAACCCCTGCCTCACCGCTGGTGATTCTCACCTCCCAACCCCTGCCTCACCGCTGGTGATTCTCACCTCCCAACCCCTGCCTCACCGCTGGTGATTCTCACCTCCCAACCCCTGCCTCACCGCTGGTGATTCTCACCTCCCAACCCTTGCCTCACCGCTGGTGATTCTCACCTCCCAACCCCTGCCTCAACGCTGGTGATTCTCACCTTCCAACCTCTGCCTCACCGCTGGTGATTCTCACCTCCCAACCCCTGCCTCACCGCTGGTGATTCTCACCTCCCAACCTCTGCCTCACCGCTGGTGATTCTCACCTCCCAACCTCTGCCTCACCGCTGGTGATTCTCACCTCCCAACCCCTGCCTCACCGCTGGTGATTCTCACCTCCCAACCCCTGCCTCACCGCTGGTGATTCTCACCTCCCAACCCCTGCCTCACCGCTGGTGATTCTCACCTCCCAACCCCTGCCTCACCGCTGGTGATTCTCACCTCCCAACCCCTGCCTCACCGCTGGAGATTCTCACCTCCCAACCTCTGCCTCACCGCTGGTGATTCTCACTTCCCAACCCCTGCCTCACCGCTGGTGATTCTCACCTCCCAACCCCTGCCTCACCGCTGGTGATTCTCACCTCCCTACCCCTGCCTCACCGCTGGTGATTCTCACCTCCCAACCCCTGCCTCACCGCTGGTGATTCTCACCTCACAACCCCTGCCTCACCGCTGGTGATTCTCACCTCCCAACCCCTGCCTCACCGCTGGTGATTCTCACCTCCCAACCCCTGCCTCACCGCTGGTGATTCTCACCTCCCAACCCCTGCCTCACCGCTGGTGATTCTCACCTCCCAACCTCTGCCTCACCGCTGGTGATTCTCACTTCCCAACCCCTGCCTCACCGCTGGTGATTCTCACCTCCCAACCCCTGCCTCACCGCTGGTGATTCTCACCTCCCAACCCCTGCCTCACCGCTGGTGATTCTCACCTCCCAACCCCTGCCTCACCGCTGGTGATTCTCACCTCCCAACCCCTGCCTCAACGCTGGTGATTCTCACCTCCCAACCCCTGCCTCACCGCTGGTGATTCTCACCTCCCAACCCCTGCCTCACTGCTGGTGATTCTCACCTCCCAACCCCTGCCTCAACGCTGGTGATTCTCACCTCCCAACCCCTGCCTCACCGCTGGTGATTCTCACCTCCCAACCTCTGCCTCACCGCTGGTGATTCTCACCTCCCAACCCCTGCCTCACCGCTGGTGATTCTCACCTCCCAACCCCTGCCTCACCGCTGGTGATTCTCACCTCCCAACCCCTGCCTCACCGCTGGTGATTCTCACCTCCCAACCCCTGCCTCACCGCTGGTGATTCTCACCTCCCAACCCCTGCCTCACCGCTGGTGATTCTCACCTCCCAACCCCTGCCTCAACGCTGGTGATTCTCACCTCCCAACCCCTGCCTCACTGCTGGTGATTCTCACCTCCCAACCCCTGCCTCAACGCTGGTGATTCTCACCTCCCAACCCCTGCCTCACCGCTGGTGATTCTCACCTCCCAACCTCTGCCTCACCGCTGGTGATTCTCACCTCCCAACCCCTGCCTCACCGCTGGTGATTCTCACCTCCCAACCCCTGCCTCACCGCTGGTGATTCTCACCTCCCAACCCCTGCCTCAACGCTGGTGATTCTCACCTCCCAACCCCTGCCTCACCGCTGGTGATTCTCACCTCCCAACCCCTGCCTCACCGCTGGTGATTCTCACCTCCCAACCTCTGCCTCACCGCTGGTGATTCTCACCTCCCAACCCCTGCCTCACCGCTGGTGATTCTCACCTCCCAACCCCTGCCTCACCGCTGATGATTCTCACCTCCCAACCTCTGCCTCACCGCTGGTGATTCTCACCTCCCAACCCCTGCCTCACCGCTGGTGATTCTCACCTCCCAACCCCTGCCTCACCGCTGGTGATTCTCACCTCCCAACCCCTGCCTCACCGCTGGTGATTCTCACCTCCCAACCCCTGCCTCACCGCTGGTGATTCTCACCTCCCAACCCCTGCCTCACCGCTGGTGATTCTCACCTCCCAACCCCTGCCTCACCGCTGGTGATTCTCACCTCCCAACCTCTGCCTCACCGCTGGTGATTCTCACTTCCCAACCTCTGCCTCACCGCTGGTGATTCTCACTTCCCAACCCCTGCCTCACCGCTGGTGATTCTCACCTCACAATCCCTGCCTCACCGCTGGTGATTCTCACCTCACAACCCCTGCCTCACCGCTGGTGATTCTCACTTCCCAACCCCTGCCTCACCGCTGGTGATTCTCACCTCCCAACCTCTGCCTCACCGCTGGTGTTGTTAGGTAAGACACATATGCAACAGTTAGGTATCTTTATTTCGAAACGTTTCGCCTACACAGTAGGCTTCTTCAGTCGAGTACAGAAAGGTTGATAGAAGCAGAAGATACTTGAAGACGATGTAATCAGTCCATCACCCTTAAAGTTTTGAGGTGGTCAGTCCCTCAGTCTGGAGAAGAGCATTGTTCCGTTGTCTGAAACAATATGAAGTTGAAGTGACAGAATGGGGCCTTTATATAGTGCCAGGAGGTGAGACGTAGGTTGCTTTGGGAGGGCAGGTCCTTCTCAAACCCAGCCGTTCTCACTAGTAGAGGTTGTCGAAGTGGTCTGTACCAAGATACCCTTGTGTTGCAGTGTCTGACAGAATGAACATTAAAATGGTATGAAATACCGACAGATTGTTAGGTAAGACACATATGCAACAGTTAGGTATCTTTATTTCATATTGTTTCAGACAACGGAACAATGCTCTTCTCCAGACTGAGGGACTGACCACCTCAAAACTTTAAGGGTGATGGACTGATTACATCGTCTTCAAGTATCTTCTGCTTCTATCAACCTTTCTGTACTCGACTGAAGAAGCCTACTGTGTAGGCGAAACGTTTCGAAATAAAGATACCTAACTGTTGCATATGTGTCTTACCTAACAATCTGTCGGTATTTCATACCATTTTAATGTTCATTCTCACCGCTGGTGATTCTCACCTCCCAACCC
This sequence comes from Cherax quadricarinatus, assembly GCF_038502225.1. Classification (NCBI taxonomy): domain Eukaryota; kingdom Metazoa; phylum Arthropoda; class Malacostraca; order Decapoda; family Parastacidae; genus Cherax; species Cherax quadricarinatus. The sequence goes on along the minus strand of NC_091301.1, from coordinate 38,798,611 downwards.
CTGCCTCACCGCTGGTGATTCTCACCTCCCAACCCCTGCCTCACCGCTGGTGATTCTCACCTCCCAACCCCTGCCTCACCGCTGGTGATTCTCACCTCACAACCCCTGCCTCACCGCTGGTGATTCTCACCTCCCAACCCCTGCCTCACCGCTGGTGATTCTCTTCTCCCAACCCCTGCCTCACCGCTGGTGATTCTCACCTCCCAACCCCTGCCTCACCGCTGGTGATTCTCACCTCCCAACCCCTGCCTCACCGCTTGTGATTCTCACCTCCCAACCCCTGCCTCACCGCTGGTGATTCTCACCTCCCAACCTCTGCCTCACCGCTGGTGATTCTCACTTCCCAACCTCTGCCTCACCGCTGGTGATTCTCACTTCCCAACCTCTGCCTCACCGCTGGTGATTCTCACTTCCCAACCCCTGCCTCACCGCTGGTGATTCTCACCTCCCAACCTCTGCCTCACCGCTGGTGATTCTCACTTCCCAACCCCTGCCTCACCGCTGGTGATTCTCACCTCCCAACCCCTGCCTCACCGCTGGTGATTCTCACCTCACAACCCCTGCCTCACCGCTGGTGATTCTCACCTCACAACCCCTGCCTCACCGCTGGTGATTCTCACTTCCCAACCCCTGCCTCACCGCTGGTGATTCTCACCTCCCAACCTCTGCCTCACCGCTGGTGATTCTCACTTCCCAACCCCTGCCTCACCGCTGGTGATTCTCACCTCCCAACCCCTGCCTCACCGCTGGTGATTCTCACCTCACAACCCCTGCCTCACCGCTGGTGATTCTCACCTCACAACCCCTGCTTCACCGCTGGTGATTCTCACCTCCCAACCCCTGCCTCACCGCTGGTGATTCTCAGCTCCCAACCCCTGCCTCACCGCTGGTGATTCTCAGCTCCCAACCCCTGCCTCACCGCTGGCGATTCTCAGCTCCCAACCTCTGCCTCACCGCTGGTGATTCTCAGCTCCAAACCCCTGCCTCACCGCTGGTGATTCTCACTTCCCAACCCCTGCCTCACCGCTGGTGATTCTCAGCTCCCAACCTCTGCCTCACCGCTGGTGATTCTCACCTCCCAACCCCTGCCTCACCGCTGGTGATTCTCACCTCCCAACCCCTGCCTCACCGCTGGTGATTCTCACCTCCCAACCCCTGCCTCACCGCTGGTGATTCTCACCTCCCAACCCCTGCCTCACCGCTGGTGATTCTCACCTCCCAACCATTGCCTCACTGCTGGTGATTCTCACTTCCCAACTCCTGCCTCACCGCTGGTGATTCTCAGCTCCCAACCCCTGCCTCACCGCTGGTGATTCTCAGCTCCCAACCCCTGCCTCACCGCTGGTGATTCTCAGCTCCCAACCCCTGCTTCACCGCTGGTGATTCTCACCTCCCAACCCCTGCCTCACCGCTGGTGATTCTCAGCTCCCAACCCCTGCCTCACCGCTGGTGATTCTCACCTCCCAACCCCTGCCTCACCGCTGGTGATTCTCACCTACCAACCCCTGCCTCACCGCTGGTGATTCTCAGCTCCAAACCTCTGCCTCACCGATGGTGATTCTCACCTCCCAACCCCTGCCTCAACGCTGGTGATTCTCACCTTCCAACCTCTGCCTCACCGCTGGTGATTCTCACCCCCCAACCCCTGCCTCACCACTGGTGATTCTCACCTCCCAACCTCTGCCTCACCGCTTGTGATTCTCACCTCCCAACCTCTACCTCACCGCTGGTGATTCTCACCTCCCAACCCCTGCCTCACCGCTGGTGATTCTGACCTCCCAACCCCTGCCTCACCGCTGGTGATTCTCACCTCACAACCCCTGCCTAACCGCTTGTGATTCTCACCTCCCAACCCCTGCCTCACCGCTGGTGATTCTCACCTCCCAACCCCTGCCTCACCGCTGGTGATTCTCACCTCCCAACCCCTGCCTCACCGCTGGTGATTCTCACCTCCCAACCCCAGCCTCACCGCTGGTGATTCTCACCTCCCAACCCTTGCCTCACCGCTGGTGATTCTCACATCCCAACCCCTGCCTCAACGCTGGTGATTCTCACCTTCCAACCTCTGCCTCGCCGCTGGTGATTCTCACCTCCCAACCCCTGCCTCACCGCTGGTGATTCTCACCTCCCAACCTCTGCCTCACCGCTGGTGATTCTCACCTCCCAACCTCTGCCTCACCGCTGGTGATTCTCACCTCCCAACCCCTGCCTCACCGCTGGTGATTCTCACCTCCCAACCCCTGCCTCACCGCTGGTGATTCTCACCTCCCAACCCCTGCCTCACCGCTGGTGATTCTCACCTCCCAACCCCTGCCTCACCGCTGGTGATTCTCACCTCCCAACCCCCTGCCTCACCGCTGGAGATTCTCACCTCCCAACCTCTGCCTCACCGCTGGTGATTCTCACTTCCCAACCCCTGCCTCACCGCTGGTGATTCTCACCTCCCAACCCCTGCCTCACCGCTGGTGATTCTCACCTCCCAACCCCTGCCTCACCGCTGGTGATTCTCACCTCCCAACCCCTGCCTCACCGCTGGTGATTCTCACCTCACAACCCCTGCCTCACCGCTGGTGATTCTCACCTCCCAACCCCTGCCTCACCGCTGGTGATTCTCACCTCCCAACCCCTGCCTCACCGCTGGTGATTCTCACCTCCCAACCCCTGCCTCACCGCTGGTGATTCTCACCTCCCAACCCCTGCCTCACCGCTGGTGATTCTCACTTCCCAACCCCTGCCTCACCGCTGGTGATTCTCACCTCCCAACCCCTGCCTCACCGCTGGTGATTCTCACCTCCCAACCCCTGCCTCACCGCTGGTGATTCTCACCTCCCAACCCCTGCCTCACCGCTGGTGATTCTCACCTCCCAACCCCTGCCTCAACGCTGGTGATTCTCACCTCCCACCCCCTGCCTCACCGCTGGTGATTCTCACCTCCCAACCCCTGCCTCACTGCTGGTGATTCTCACCTCCCAACCCCTGCCTCAACGCTGGTGATTCTCACCTCCCAACCCCTGCCTCACCGCTGGTGATTCTCACCTCCCAACCTCTGCCTCACCGCTGGTGATTCTCACCTCCCAACCCCTGCCTCACCGCTGGTGATTCTCACCTCCCAACCCCTGCCTCACCGCTGGTGATTCTCACCTCCCAACCCCTGCCTCAACGCTGGTGATTCTCACCTTCCAACCTCTGCTTCACCGCTTGTGATTCTCACCTCCCAACCCCTGCCTCACCGCTGGTGATTCTCACCTCCCAACCCCTGCCTCACCGCTGGTGATTCTCACCTCCCAACCCCTGCCTCAACGCTGGTGATTCTCACCTCCCAACCCCTGCCTCACCGCTGGTGATTCTCACCTCCCAACCCCTGCCTCACCTCTGGTGATTCTCACCTCCCAACCTCTGCGTCACCGCTGGTGATTCTCACCTCCCAACCCCTGCCTCACCGCTGGTGATTCTCACCTCCCAACCCCTGCCTCACCGCTGATGATTCTCACCTCCCAACCTCTGCCTCACCGCTGGTGATTCTCACCTCCCAACCCCTGCCTCACCGCTGGTGATTCTCACCTCCCAACCCCTGCCTCACCGCTGGTGATTCTCACCTCCCAACCCCTGCCTCACCGCTGGTGATTCTCACCTCCCAACCCCTGCCTCACCGCTGGTGATTCTCACCTCCCAACCCCTGCCTCACCGCTGGTGATTCTCACCTCCCAACCCCTGCCTCACCGCTGGTGATTCTCACCTCCCAACCTCTGCCTCACCGCTGGTGATTCTCACTTCCCAACCTCTGCCTCACCGCTGGTGATTCTCACTTCCCAACCCCTGCCTCACCGCTGGTGATTCTCACCTCACAATCCCTGCCTCACCGCTGGTGATTCTCACCTCACAACCCCTGCCTCACCGCTGGTGATTCTCACTTCCCAACCCCTGCCTCACCGCTGGTGATTCTCACCTCCCAACCTCTGCCTCACCGCTGGTGATTCTCACCTCCCAACCCCTGCCTCACCGCTGGTGATTCTCACCTCCCAACCCCTGCCTCACCGCTGGTGATTCTCACCTCCCAACCCCTGCCTCACCGCTGGTGATTCTCACCTCCCAACCCCTGCCTCACCGCTGGTGATTCTCACCTCCCAACCCCTGCCTCACCGCTGGTGATTCTCACCTCCCAACCCCTGCCTCACCGCTGGTGATTCTCACCTCCCAACCTCTGCCTCACCGCTGGTGATTCTCACTTCCCAACCTCTGCCTCACCGCTGGTGATTCTCACTTCCCAACCTCTGCCTCACCGCTGGTGATTCTCACTTCCCAACCCCTGCCTCACCGCTGGTGATTCTCACCTCCCAACCTCTGCCTCACCGCTGGTGATTCTCACTTCCCAACCCCTGCCTCACCGCTGGTGATTCTCACCTCCCAACCCCTGCCTCACCGCTGGTGATTCTCACCTCACAACCCCTGCCTCACCGCTGGTGATTCTCACCTCACAACCCCTGCCTCACCGCTGGTGATTCTCACTTCCCAACCCCTGCCTCACCGCTGGTGATTCTCACCTCCCAACCTCTGCCTCACCGCTGGTTATTCTCACTTCCCAACCCCTGCCTCACCGCTGGTGATTCTCACCTCCCAACCCCTGCCTCACCGCTGGTGATTCTCACCTCACAACCCCTGCCTCACCGCTGGTGATTCTCACCTCACAACCCCTGCCTCACCGCTGGTGATTCTCACCTCCCAACCCCTGCCTCACCGCTGGTGATTCTCACCTCACAACCCCTGCCTCACCGCTGGTGATTCTCACCTCACAACCCCTGCCTCACCGCTGGTGATTCTCACCTCCCAACCCCTGCCTCACCGCTGGTGATTCTCACCTCACAACCCCTGCCTCACCGCTGGTGATTCTCACCTCCCAACCCCTGCCTCACCGTTGGTGATTCTCACCTCACAACCCCTGCCTCACCGCTGGTGATTCTCACCTCACAACCCCTGCCTCACCGCTGGTGATTCTCACCTCACAACCCCTGCCTCACCGCTGGTGATTCTCACCTCACAACCCCTGCCTCACCGCTGGTGATTCTCACCTCCCAACCCCTGCCTCACCGCTGGTGATTCTCACCTCCCAACCCCTGCCTCACCGCTGGTGATTCTCACCTCTCAACCCCTGCCTCACCGTTGGTGATTCTCACCTCCCAACCCCTGCCTCACCGCTGGTGATTCTCACCTCCCAACCCCTGCCTCACCGCTGGTGATTCTCACCTCCCAACCCCTGCCTCACCGCTGGTGATTCTCACCTCCCAACCCCTGCCTCACCGCTGGTGATTCTCACCTCCCAACCCCTGCCTCACCGCTGGTGATTCTCACCTCCCAACCCCTGCCTCACCGCTGGTGATTCTCACCTCCCAACCCCTGCCTCACCGCTGGTGATTCTCACCTCCCAACCCCTGCCTCACCGCTGGTGATTCTCACCTCTCAACCCCTGCCTCACCGTTGGTGATTCTCACCTCCCAACCCCTGCCTCACCGCTGGTGATTCTCACCTCTCAACCCCTGCCTCACCGTTGGTGATTCTCACCTCCCAACCCCTGCCTCACCGCTGGTGATTCTCACCTCCCAACCCCTGCCTCACCGCTGGTGATTCTCACCTCCCAACCCCTGCCTCACCGCTGGTGATTCTCACCTCCCAACCCCTGCCTCACCGCTGGTGATTCTCACCTCTCAACCCCTGCCTCACCGTTGGTGATTCTCACCTCCCAACGCCTGCCTCACCGCTGGTGATTCTCACCTCCCAACCTCTGCCTCACCGCTGGTGATTCTCACCTCCCAACCCCTGCCTCACCGCTGGTGATTCTCACCTCCCAACCTCTGCCTCACCGCTGGTGATTCTCACCTCCCAACCCCTGCCTCACCGCTGGTGATTCTCACTTCCCAACCTCTGCCTCACCGCTGGTGATTCTCACCTCCCAACCCCTGCCTCACCGCTGGTGATTCTCACCTCCCAACCCCTGCCTCACCGCTGGTGATTCTCACCTCCCAACCTCTGCCTCACCGCTGGTGATTCTCACCTCCCAACCCCTGCCTCACTGCTGGTGATTCTCACCTCCCAACCTCTGCCTCACCGCTGGTGATTCTCACCTCCCAACCCCTGCCTCACCGCTGGTGATTCTCACCTCCCAACCTCTGCCTCACCGCTGGTGATTCTCACCTCCCAACCCCTGCCTCACCGCTGGTGATTCTCACCTCCCAACCTCTGCCTCACCGCTGGTGATTCTCACCTCCCAACCCCTGCCTCACCGCTGGTGATTCTCACTTCCCAACCTCTGCCTCACCGCTGGTGATTCTCACCTCCCAACCTCTGCCTCACCGCTGGTGATTCTCACCTCCCAACCTCTGCCTCACCGCTGGTGATTCTCACCTCCCAACCTCTGCCTCACCGCTGGTGATTCTCACCTCCCAACCCCTGCCTCACCGCTGGTGATTCTCACCTCCCAACCTCTGCCTCACCGCTGGTGATTCTCACCTCCCAACCTCTGCCTCACCGCTTGTGATTCTCACCTCCCAACCCCTGCCTCACCGCTGGTGATTCTCACTTCCCAACCCCTGCCTCACCGCTGGTGATTCTCACCTCCCAACCCCTGCCTCACCGCTGGTGATTCTCACCTCACAACCCCTGCCTCACCGCTGGTGATTCCTAACATCCTCGCGACTCATCTGTGTGTTTATTTTCCAGTAGTGATCTCGAACGTCCCGCTGGTCAAGCAGCCTGTCCCTGCCTACCTGTTACTCCCTTCCAGTATTTTGTAGTCATTATCATGTCTTCTTTGGTTCCTCTCTTCTAATCTTATTAGGTTTATCTCTTGGTATTTCTTCTCGTGTCTCTCATCCTTTATCTTTTGGACTAGTCTCGTTACAGACTTCTGCACTGTTATCAGTTTTTTGAGGATCTTGATCTGTTATGGGTTCCATGCTGGTGCTGCGTACTCCAAGATCGGCCTGAAATAAGTCAATTATAAGATGGTAAATGATTTCTTGTTGAAATCCCTGAAAGATATTCTTTAGAAGCGCATTTGGTACTCGGTTTATTTGGATGATGTTTGCTTCAAGCCTGGCACTGTGTTGGGTACTGTTTGGCACTGTGTTGGGTACTGTTTGGCACTGTGTTGGGTGCTGTTAGGCACTGTGTTGGGTGCTGTTTGGCACTGTGTTGGGTGCTGTTTGGCACTGTGTTGGGTACTGTTTGGCACTGTGTTGGGTACTGTTTGGCACTGTGTTGGGTACTGTTTGGCACTGTGTTGGGTGCTGTTAGGCACTGTGTTGGGTGCTGTTTGGCACTGTGTTGGGTGCTGTTTGGCACTGTGTTGGGTACTGTTTGGCACTGTGTTGGGTACTGTTTGGCACTGTGTTGGGTGCTGTTAGGCACTGTGTTGGGTGCTGTTTGGCACTGTGTTGGGTACTGTTTGGCACTGTGTTGGGTGCTGTTAGGCAGTGTGTTGGGTGCTGTTAGGCACTGTGTTGGGTGCTGTTAGGCACTGTGTTGGGTGCTGTTAGGCACTGTGTTGGGTACTGTTAGGCACTGTGTTGGGTACTGTTAGGCAGTGTGTTGGGTGCTGTTAGGCACTGTGTTGGGTACTGTTTGGCACTGTGTTGGGTGCTGTTAGGCAGTGTGTTGGGTACTGTTAGGCAGTGTGTTGGGTACTGTTAGGCAGTGTGTTGGGTACTGTTAGGCAGTGTGTTGGGTACTGTTAGGCACTGTGTTGGGTACTGTTAGGCAGTGTGTTGGGTGCTGTTAGGCAGTGTGTTGGGTACTGTTAGGCAGTGTGTTGGGTACTGTTAGGCACTGTGTTGGGTACTGTTAGGCACTGTGTTGGGTACTGTTAGGCACTGTGTTGGGTACTGTTAGGCACTGTGTTGGGTGCTGTTAGGCAGTGTGTTGGGTACTGTTAGGCAGTGTGTTGGGTACTGTTAGGCACTGTGTTGGGTGCTGTTAGGCAGTGTGTTGGGTGCTGTTAGGCACTGTGTTGGGTACTGTTTGGCACTGTGTTGGGTGCTGTTAGGCAGTGTGTTGGGTACTGTTAGGCAGTGTGTTGGGTGCTGTTAGGCAGTGTGTTGGGTGCTGTTAGGCACTGTGTTGGGTACTGTTAGGCAGTGTGTTGGGTACTGTTAGGCAGTGTGTTGGGTACTGTTAGGCACTGTGTTGGGTACTGTTAGGCAGTGTGTTGGGTACTGTTAGGCAGTGTGTTGGGTACTGTTAGGCACTGTGTTGGGTACTGTTAGGCACTGTGTTGGGTGCTGTTAGGCAGTGTGTTGGGTGCTGTTAGGCAGTGTGTTGGGTACTGTTAGGCAGTGTGTTGGGTGCTGTTAGGCAGTGTGTTGGGTACTGTTAGGCACTGTGTTGGGTGCTGTTAGGCAGTGTGTTGGGTGCTGTTAGGCAGTGTGTTGGGTACTGTTAGGCAGTGTGTTGGGTACTGTTAGGCACTGTGTTGGGTGCTGTTAGGCAGTGTGTTGGGTACTGTTAGGCACTGTGTTGGGTGCTGTTAGGCACTGTGTTGGGTGCTGTTAGGCACTGTGTTGGGTGCTGTTAGGCACTGTGTTGGGTGCTGTTAGGCACTGTGTTGGGTGCTGTTAGGCACTGTGTTGGGTGCTGTTAGGCACTGTGTTGGGTACTGTTAGGCACTGTGTTGGGTGCTGTTAGGCAGTGTGTTGGGTACTGTTAGGCAGTGTGTTGGGTGCTGTTAGGCAGTGTGTTGGGTGCTGTTAGGCAGTGTGTTGGGTGCTGTTAGGCACTGTGTTGGGTGCTGTTAGGCACTGTGTTGGGTACTGTTAGGCACTGTGTTGGGTGCTGTTAGGCACTGTGTTGGGTGCTGTTAGGCACTGTGTTGGGTGCTGTTAGGCACTGTGTTGGGTGCTGTTAGGCAGTGTGTTGGGTACTGTTAGGCAGTGTGTTGGGTGCTGTTAGGCAGTGTGTTGGGTACTGTTAGGCAGTGTGTTGGGTGCTGTTAGGCAGTGTGTTGGGTGCTGTTAGGCAGTGTGTTGGGTGCTGTTAGGCACTGTGTTGGGTGCTGTTAGGCAGTGTGTTGGGTACTGTTAGGCAGTGTGTTGGGTGCTGTTAGGCAGTGTGTTGGGTACTGTTAGGCACTGTGTTGGGTACTGTTAGGCAGTGTGTTGGGTACTGTTAGGCACTGTGTTGGGTGCTGTTAGGCACTGTGTTGGGTGCTGTTAGGCAGTGTGTTGGGTACTGTTAGGCACTGTGTTGGGTACTGTTAGGCACTGTGTTGGGTGCTGTTAGGCAGTGTGTTGGGTACTGTTAGGCAGTGTGTTGGGTACTGTTAGGCACTGTGTTGGGTGCTGTTAGGCAGTGTGTTGGGTACTGTTAGGCAGTGTGTTGGGTGCTGTTAGGCAGTGTGTTGGGTACTGTTAGGCAGTGTGTTGGGTGCTGTTAGGCAGTGTGTTGGGTACTGTTAGGCACTGTGTTGGGTACTGTTAGGCAGTGTGTTGGGTGCTGTTAGGCAGTGTGTTGGGTACTGTTAGGCACTGTGTTGGGTACTGTTAGGCAGTGTGTTGGGTACTGTTAGGCACTGTGTTGGGTGCTGTTAGGCACTGTGTTGGGTGCTGTTAGGCAGTGTGTTGGGTACTGTTAGGCAGTGTGTTGGGTACTGTTAGGCAGTGTGTTGGGTACTGTTAGGCACTGTGTTGGGTGCTGTTAGGCAGTGTGTTGGGTACTGTTAGGCAGTGTGTTGGGTACTGTTAGGCAGTGTGTTGGGTGCTGTTAGGCACTGTGTTGGGTACTGTTAGGCAGTGTGTTGGGTGCTGTTAGGCACTGTGTTGGGTACTGTTAGGCAGTGTGTTGGGTGCTGTTAGGCAGTGTGTTGGGTACTGTTAGGCACTGTGTTGGGTACTGTTAGGCACTGTGTTGGGTGCTGTTAGGCAGTGTGTTGGGTACTGTTAGGCAGTGTGTTGGGTGCTGTTAGGCAGTGTGTTGGGTACTGTTAGGCACTGTGTTGGGTGCTGTTAGGCAGTGTGTTGGGTGCTGTTAGGCAGTGTGTTGGGTACTGTTAGGCAGTGTGTTGGGTGCTGTTAGGCACTGTGTTGGGTACTGTTAGGCAGTGTGTTGGGTGCTGTTAGGCAGTGTGTTGGGTGCTGTTAGGCAGTGTGTTGGGTGCTGTTAGGCAGTGTGTTGGGTACTGTTAGGCAGTGTGTTGGGTGCTGTTAGGCAGTGTGTTGGGTGCTGTTAGGCAGTGTGTTGGGTGCTGTTAGGCAGTGTGTTGGGTACTGTTAGGCAGTGTGTTGGGTGCTGTTAGGCAGTGTGTTGGGTACTGTTAGGCAGTGTGTTGGGTGCTGTTAGGCAGTGTGTTGGGTGCTGTTAGGCAGTGTGTTGGGTGCTGTTAGGCAGTGTGTTGGGTACTGTTAGGCAGTGTGTTGGGTGCTGTTAGGCACTGTGTTGGGTGCTGTTAGGCACTGTGTTGGGTGCTGTTAGGCAGTGTGTTGGGTACTGTTAGGCAGTGTGTTGGGTGCTGTTAGGCAGTGTGTTGGGTGCTGTTAGGCAGTGTGTTGGGTACTGTTAGGCAGTGTGTTGGGTGCTGTTAGGCAGTGTGTTGGGTACTGTTAGGCAGTGTGTTGGGTACTGTTAGGCAGTGTGTTGGGTGCTGTTAGGCAGTGTGTTGGGTACTGTTAGGCAGTGTGTTGGGTACTGTTAGGCACTGTGTTGGGTGCTGTTAGGCAGTGTGTTGGGTGCTGTTAGGCAGTGTGTTGGGTACTGTTAGGCAGTGTGTTGGGTGCTGTTAGGCAGTGTGTTGGGTACTGTTAGGCAGTGTGTTGGGTACTGTTAGGCAGTGTGTTGGGTACTGTTAGGCAGTGTGTTGGGTACTGTTAGGCAGTGTGTTGGGTGCTGTTAGGCACTGTGTTGGGTGCTGTTAGGCACTGTGTTGGGTACTGTTAGGCAGTGTGTTGGGTACTGTTAGGCACTGTGTTGGGTGCTGTTAGGCAGTGTGTTGGGTACTGTTAGGCAGTGTGTTGGGTACTGTTAGGCACTGTGTTGGGTGCTGTTAGGCAGTGTGTTGGGTACTGTTAGGCAGTGTGTTGGGTACTGTTAGGCAGTGTGTTGGGTACTGTTAGGCACTGTGTTGGGTGCTGTTAGGCAGTGTGTTGGGTACTGTTAGGCAGTGTGTTGGGTGCTGTTAGGCAGTGTGTTGGGTACTGTTAGGCACTGTGTTGGGTGCTGTTAGGCAGTGTGTTGGGTACTGTTAGGCAGTGTGTTGGGTGCTGTTAGGCAGTGTGTTGGGTACTGTTAGGCAGTGTGTTGGGTACTGTTAGGCACTGTGTTGGGTGCTGTTAGGCAGTGTGTTGGGTACTGTTAGGCAGTGTGTTGGGTACTGTTAGGCAGTGTGTTGGGTACTGTTAGGCACTGTGTTGGGTGCTGTTAGGCACTGTGTTGGGTACTGTTAGGCACTGTGTTGGGTGCTGTTAGGCAGTGTGTTGGGTACTGTTAGGCACTGTGTTGGGTGCTGTTAGGCAGTGTGTTGGGTACTGTTAGGCAGTGTGTTGGGTACTGTTAGGCACTGTGTTGGGTGCTGTTAGGCAGTGTGTTGGGTACTGTTAGGCAGTGTGTTGGGTACTGTTAGGCAGTGTGTTGGGTACTGTTAGGCACTGTGTTGGGTGCTGTTAGGCAGTGTGTTGGGTACTGTTAGGCAGTGTGTTGGGTGCTGTTAGGCAGTGTGTTGGGTACTGTTAGGCACTGTGTTGGGTGCTGTTAGGCAGTGTGTTGGGTACTGTTAGGCAGTGTGTTGGGTGCTGTTAGGCACTGTGTTGGGTACTGTTAGGCAGTGTGTTGGGTACTGTTAGGCACTGTGTTGGGTGCTGTTAGGCAGTGTGTTGGGTGCTGTTAGGCAGTGTGTTGGGTGCTGTTAGGCAGTGTGTTGGGTACTGTTAGGCAGTGTGTTGGGTGCTGTTTGGCACTGTGTTGGGTGCTGTTAGGCAGTGTGTTGGGTACTGTTAGGCACTGTGTTGGGTGCTGTTAGGCAGTGTGTTGGGTACTGTTAGGCAGTGTGTTGGGTACTGTTAGGCACTGTGTTGGGTGCTGTTAGGCAGTGTGTTGGGTGCTGTTAGGCAGTGTGTTGGGTGCTGTTAGGCAGTGTGTTGGGTGCTGTTAGGCAGTGTGTTGGGTGCTGTTAGGCAGTGTGTTGGGTGCTGTTAGGCAGTGTGTTGGGTGCTGTTAGGCAGTGTGTTGGGTGCTGTTAGGCAGTGTGTTGGGTGCTGTTTGGCACTGTGTTGGGTGCTGTTAGGCAGTGTGTTGGGTGCTGTTTGGCACTGTGTTGGGTGCTGTTAGGCAGTGTGTTGGGTACTGTTAGGCAGTGTGTTGGGTGCTGTTAGGCAGTGTGTTGGGTGCTGTTAGGCAGTGTGTTGGGTGCTGTTAGGCAGTGTGTTGGGTGCTGTTTGGCACTGTGTTGGGTGCTGTTTGGCACTGTGTTGGGTGCTGTTAGGCAGTGTGTTGGGTGCTGTTTGGCACTGTGTTGGGTGCTGTTTGGCACTGTGTTGGGTGCTGTTAGGCAGTGTGTTGGGTGCTGTTAGGCAGTGTGTTGGGTGCTGTTAGGCAGTGTGTTGGGTGCTGTTAGGCAGTGTGTTGGGTGCTGTTTGGCACTGTGTTGGGGGCTGTTAGGCACTGTGTTCGGCACTGTTAGGCACTGTGTTAGGCACAGTGTTCGGTACTGTGTTCGGCACTGTTAGGCACTGTATTAGGCACTGTGTTCGGTACTGTGTTCGGTACTGTGTTCGGTACTGTGCTAGGTACTGTGTTCTGTACTATGTTCGGTACTGTGTTCGGTACTGTTAGGCACTGTGTTCGGTACTGTGTTCGGTACTGTGTTAGGTACTGTGTCCGGCACTGTGTCCGGCAATGTGTTCGGTACTGTGTTCGGTACTGTGTACGGTACTGTGTTCGGTACTGTGTTAGGCACTGTGTTGGGTGCTGTTAGGCACTGTGTTGGGTGCTGTTAGGCAGTGTGTTGGGTACTGTTAGGCACTGTGTTGGGTACTGTTAGGCAGTGTGTTGGGTACTGTTAGGCACTGTGTTGGGTGCTGTTAGGCAGTGTGTTGGGTACTGTTAGGCAGTGTGTTGGGTACTGTTAGGCAGTGTGTTGGGTACTGTTAGGCACTGTGTTGGGTGCTGTTAGGCAGTGTGTTGGGTGCTGTTAGGCAGTGTGTTGGGTACTGTTAGGCAGTGTGTTGGGTGCTGTTAGGCACTGTGTTGGGTACTGTTAGGCAGTGTGTTGGGTGCTGTTAGGCACTGTGTTGGGTGCTGTTAGGCAGTGTGTTGGGTACTGTTAGGCACTGTGTTGGGTACTGTTAGGCAGTGTGTTGGGTACTGTTAGGCACTGTGTTGGGTGCTGTTAGGCAGTGTGTTGGGTACTGTTAGGCAGTGTGTTGGGTGCTGTTAGGCAGTGTGTTGGGTACTGTTAGGCACTGTGTTGGGTGCTGTTAGGCAGTGTGTTGGGTGCTGTTAGGCAGTGTGTTGGGTACTGTTAGGCACTGTGTTGGGTACTGTTAGGCAGTGTGTTGGGTACTGTTAGGCAGTGTGTTGGGTGCTGTTAGGCAGTGTGTTGGGTGCTGTTAGGCAGTGTGTTGGGTACTGTTAGGCAGTGTGTTGGGTGCTGTTAGGCAGTGTGTTGGGTACTGTTAGGCAGTGTGTTGGGTGCTGTTAGGCAGTGTGTTGGGTGCTGTTAGGCAGTGTGTTGGGTGCTGTTAGGCAGTGTGTTGGGTACTGTTAGGCAGTGTGTTGGGTGCTGTTAGGCACTGTGTTGGGTGCTGTTAGGCACTGTGTTGGGTGCTGTTAGGCACTGTGTTGGGTACTGTTAGGCAGTGTGTTGGGTGCTGTTAGGCAGTGTGTTGGGTACTGTTAGGCAGTGTGTTGGGTGCTGTTAGGCACTGTGTTGGGTGCTGTTAGGCACTGTGTTGGGTGCTGTTAGGCACTGTGTTGGGTACTGTTAGGCACTGTGTTGGGTGCTGTTAGGCAGTGTGTTGGGTACTGTTAGGCACTGTGTTGGGTGCTGTTAGGCAGTGTGTTGGGTACTGTTAGGCAGTGTGTTGGGTACTGTTAGGCACTGTGTTGGGTGCTGTTAGGCAGTGTGTTGGGTACTGTTAGGCAGTGTGTTGGGTACTGTTAGGCAGTGTGTTGGGTACTGTTAGGCACTGTGTTGGGTGCTGTTAGGCAGTGTGTTGGGTACTGTTAGGCAGTGTGTTGGGTGCTGTTAGGCAGTGTGTTGGGTACTGTTAGGCACTGTGTTGGGTGCTGTTAGGGAGTGTGTTGGGTACTGTTAGGCAGTGTGTTGGGTGCTGTTAGGCACTGTGTTGGGTACTGTTAGGCAGTGTGTTGGGTACTGTTAGGCACTGTGTTGGGTGCTGTTAGGCAGTGTGTTGGGTGCTGTTAGGCAGTGTGTTGGGTGCTGTTAGGCAGTGTGTTGGGTACTGTTAGGCAGTGTGTTGGGTGCTGTTTGGCACTGTGTTGGGTGCTGTTAGGCAGTGTGTTGGGTACTGTTAGGCACTGTGTTGGGTGCTGTTAGGCAGTGTGTTGGGTACTGTTAGGCAGTGTGTTGGGTACTGTTAGGCACTGTGTTGGGTGCTGTTAGGCAGTGTGTTGGGTGCTGTTAGGCAGTGTGTTGGGTGCTGTTAGGCAGTGTGTTGGGTGCTGTTAGGCAGTGTGTTGGGTGCTGTTAGGCAGTGTGTTGGGTGCTGTTAGGCAGTGTGTTGGGTGCTGTTAGGCAGTGTGTTGGGTGCTGTTAGGCAGTGTGTTGGGTGCTGTTTGGCAGTGTGTTGGGTGGTGTTTGGCAGTGTGTGGGGTGCTGTGTGGCACTGTGTTGGGTGCTGTTAGGGAGTGTGTTGGGTACTGTTAGGCAGTGTGTTGGGTGCTGTTAGGCAGTGTGTTGGGTGCTGTTAGGCAGTGTGTTGGGTGCTGTTAGGCAGTGTGTTGGGTGCTGTTTGGCACTGTGTTGGGTGCTGTTTGGCACTGTGTTGGGTGCTGTTAGGCAGTGTGTTGGGTGCTGTTTGGCACTGTGTTGGGTGCTGTTTGGCACTGTGTTGGGTGCTGTTAGGCAGTGTGTTGGGTGCTGTTAGGCAGTGTGTTGGGTGCTGTTAGGCAGTGTGTTGGGTGCTGTTAGGCAGTGTGTTGGGTGCTGTTTGGCACTGTGTTGGGGGCTGTTAGGCACTGTGTTCGGCACTGTTAGGCACTGTGTTAGGCACAGTGTTCGGTACTGTGTTCGGCACTGTTAGGCACTGTGTTAGGCACTCTGTTCGGTACTGTGTTCGGTACTGTGTTCAGTGCTGTGTTCTGTACTGTGTTCGGCACTGTGTTCGGTACTGTGTTCGGTACTGTGTTCGTTACTATGTTAGGCACTGTGTTCGGTACTGTGTTCGGTACTGTGTTCAGCACTGTGTTCGGTACTGTTAGGCACTGTGTTCGGTATTGTGTTCGGTACTGTGTTCTGTACTGTGTTCGGTACTGTGTTCGGTACTGTGTTCTGTACTGTGTTCGGCACTGTGTTCGGTACTGTGTTCGGTACTGTGTTCGGCACTGTGTTCGGTACTGTGTTAGGCACTGTGTTCGGTACTGTGTTCGGTACTGTGTTCAGCACTGTGTTCGGTACTTTGTTAGGCACTGTGTTCTGCACTGTGTTCGGTACTGTGTTCGGTACTGTGTTCGGTACTGTGCTAGGTACTGTGTTCTGTACTATGTTCGGTACTGTGTTCGGTACTGTTAGGCACTGTGTTCGGTACTGTGTTCGGTACTGTGTCCGGCAATGTGTTTGGTACTGTGTTCGGTACTGTGTACGGTACTGTGTTCGGTACTGTGTTAGGCACTGTGTTCGGTACTGCTAGGCACTGTGTTCTGTACTGTGTTCGGTACTGTTAGGCACTGTGTTCGGTACTGTTAGGCACTGTGTTCGGTACTGTGTTCGGTACTGTGTTCGGTACTGTGTTCAGTACTGTGTTCGGCACTGTGTTCGGTACTGTGTTCGGTACTGTGTTCGGTACTGTGTTCGGTACTGTGTTCGGTACTGTGTTCGGTTCTGTGTTAGGCACTGTGTTCGGTACTGTGTTCGGTACTGTGTTCGGTACTGTGTTCGGTACTGTGCTAGGTACTGTGTTCTGTACTATGTTCGGTACTGTGTTCGGTACTGTTAGGCACTGTGTTCGGTACTGTGTTCGGTACTGTGTTAGGTACTGTGTCCGGCACTGTGTCCGGCAATGTGTTCGGTACTGTGTTCGGTACTGTGTACGGTACTGTGTTCGGTACTGTGTTAGGCACTGTGTTCTGTACTGTTAGGCACTGTGTTCGGTACTGTTAGGCACTGTGTTCTGTACTGTGTTCGGTACTGTTAGGCACTGTGTTCGGTACTGTTAGGCACTGTGTTCGGTACTGTTAGGCACTGTGTTCTGTACTGTGTTCGGTACTGTTAGGCACTGTGTTCGGTACTGTGTTCGGTACTGTGTTCGGTACTGTGTTCGGTACTGTGTTCGGTACTGTGTTCGGTACTGTTAGGCACTGTGTTCGGTACTGCTAGGCACTGTGTTCTGTACTGTGTTCGGTACTGTTAGGCACTGTGTTCGGTACTGTTAGGCACTGTGTTCGGTACTGTGTTCGGTACTGTGTTCGGTACTTTGTTCGGTACTGTGTTCGGCACTGTGTTAGGCACTGTGTTCGGTACTGTGTTCGGTACTGTGTTTGGTACTGTGTTCGGTACTGTGTTCGGTTCTGTGTTAGGCACTGTGTTCGGTACTGTGTTCGGTACTGTGTTCGGTACTGTGTTCGGTACTGTGCTAGGTACTGTGTTCTGTACTATGTTCGGTACTGTGTTCGGTACTGTTAGGCACTGTGTTCGGTACTGTGTTCGGTACTGTGTTAGGTACTGTGTTCGGTACTGTGTCCGGCAATGTGTTCGGTACTGTGTACGGTACTGTGTTCGGTACTGTGTTAGGCACTGTGTTCGGTACTGTTAGGCACTGTGTTCGGTACTGTTAGGCACTGTGTTCTGTACTGTGTTCGGTACTGTCAGGCACTGTGTTCGGTACTGTTAGGCACTGTGTTCGGTACTGTGTTCGGTACTGTGTTCGGTACTGTGTTCGGTACTGTGTTAGGCACTGTGTTCTGTGCTGTTAGGCACTGTGTTCGGTACTGTGTTCGGTACTGTGTTCGGTACTGTGTTCGGTAATGTGTTAGGTACTGTGTTCGGTACTGTGTTCGGTACTGTTAGGCACTGTGTTTGGTACTGTTAGGTACTGTGTTCGGTACTGTGTTCGGCACTGTGTTCGGTACTTTGTTCGGTACTGTGTTCGGTACTGTGTTCGGCACTGTGTTCGGTACTGTGTTCACTGTGTTCGGCACTGTGTTAGGCACTGTGTTCGGTACTGTGTTCGGTACTGTATTCAGCACTGTGTTCGGTACTGTATTCAGCACTGTGTTCGGTACTGTTAGGCACTGTTTTCGGTACTGTGTTCGGTACTATGTTCGGTACTGTTAGACACTGTGTTCGGCACTGTGTTCGGTATTGTGTTAGGTACTGTTAGGCACTGTGTTCGGTACTGTGTTTGGTTTTGTGTTCGGTACTGTTAGGCACTGTGTTCGGTACTGTGCTTGGTACTTGAAGCCCTGTACCATACAGATCACCGCAGAGACGGCCTCAGTCTGTGCTCCGTTTCTTATCTTCTTTGCACTTTGTCAGTTTTCAAACATTCCCTTTGCAGTCCAAAAAAAAAAAATGCGCTAAACCCATTTTCTTTTTCTTGCCACACTTCCCTTACGCTGTCATAGAACCCCAGCGGATTTGTGAGATAGAATCTACCATCCCTAGAATCGTGGTAGTTGTTTATGAAGCCGCGACTAACTTTCTAGGTGCTCCACCACTCCTGTGTATTCTCTCCCTAACCTTACATAACATTACTCGTTGATATACACTTTCTCAGTGATTCTCTGGTAATGTCCCTGCATGTGGCTGTGTGTGTGTGTGTGTGTGTGTATGTGTGTGTGTGTGTGTGTGTGTGTGTGTGCGTGTGTGTGCGTGTGTGTGTGTGTGTGTACTCACCTATTTGTGGTTGCAGGGGTCGAGTCCTAGCTCCTGGCCCCGCCTCTTCACCGGTTGCTACTAGACCCTCTCTCTCCCCGCTCCATGAGCTTTATCAAACCTCGTCTTAAAACTGTGTATGGTTCCTGCCTCCACTACGTCATTTTCTAGGCTATTCCACTGCCTTACAACTCTATGACTGAAGAAATACTTCCTACTATCTCTCTGACTCATTTGTGTCTTCAACTTCCAATTGTGGCCTCTTGTTTCTGTGTCCCCTCCCTGGAACATCCTGTCCTTGTCCACCTTGTCTATTCCACGCAGTATTTTATATGTCGTTATCATGTCTCCCCTGACCCTCCTGTCCTCCAGTGTCGTCAGGCCGATTTCCCTTAATCTTTCTTCATAGGACATTCCCCTTAGCTCTGGAACTAACCTTGTTGCAAACCTTTGTACTTTCTCTAGTTTCTTGACGTGCTTTATCAAGTGCGGGTTCCAAACAGGTGCTGCATACTCCAGTATGGGCCTGACATACACGGTGTACAGTGTCTTGAATGATTCCTTACTAAGGTGTCGGAATGCTGTTCTCAGGTTTGCCAGGCGCCCATATGCTGCAGCAGTTATCTGATTGATGTGTGCTTCCGGAGACATGCTCGGTGTTATACTCACCCCAAGATCTTTCTCCTTGAGTGAGGTTTGCAGTCTTTGGCCACCTAGCCTATACTCTGTCTGTGGTCTTCTGTGCCCTTCCCCTATCTTCATGACTTTGCATTTGGCAGGATTAAATTCGAGAAGCCATTTGCTGGACCAGGTGTCCAGTCTGTCCAGGTCTCTTTGAAGTCCTGCCTGGTCCTCATCAGATTTAATTCTCCTCATTAACTTCACATCATCTGCAAACAGGGACACTTCTGAGTCTAACCCTTCCGTCATGTCGTTCACATATACCAAAAATAGCACTGGTCCTAGGACCGACCCCTGTGGGACCCCGCTCGTCACAGGTGCCCACTGTGATACATCATTACGTACCATGACTCGTTGTTGCCTCCCTGTCAGGTATTCTCTGATCCATTGCAGTGCCCTTCCTGTTATATGCGCCTGATGCTCTAGCTTCTGCACTAATCTCTTGTGAGGAACTGTGTCAAAGGCCTTCTTGCAGTCCAAGAAGATGCAATCAACCCACCCCTCTCTCTCTTGTCTTACTTCTGTTATTTTATCATAAAACTCCAGAAGGTTTGTGACACAGGATTTGCCTTCCGTGAATCCGTGCTGGTTGGCATTTATACTCCTGTTCCGTTCCAGGTGCTCCACCACTCTCCTCCTGATAATCTTCTCCATAATTTTGCATACTATACACGTCAATGACACAGGTCTATAGTTTAGTGCCTCTTTTCTGTCTCCTTTTTTGAAAATGGGAACTACATTTGCTGTCTTCCATACCTCAGGTAGTTGCCCAGTTTCCAGGGATGTGTTGAAGATTGTGGTAAGTGGTACGCACAACATATCTGCTCCCTCTCTAAGGACCCATGGAGAGATGTTGTCCGGTCCCATTGCCTTTGAGGTATCGATGTCCCTTAGCAGTTTCTTCACCTCCTCCTCATCTGTATGTATGTCGTCCAACACTTGTTGGTGTATTCCTTGTTGGTGTCCCCATCTGGTCTGTCCCCCCCAGAGTCCTTCCTGTCTCTACTGTAAATACTTCCTTAAATCTCGTGTTGAGCTCCTCACATACCTCTTGATCGTTTCTTGTGAGTTCCCCACCTTCTTTCCTCAGCCTTATCACCTGGTCCTTGACTGTTGTCTTCTTCCTAATGTGGCTATACAGCAGTTTCGGGTGTGTGTGTGTGTGTGTGTGTATGTTTGTGTGTGTGTGTGTGTGTGTGTGTGTGTGTGTGTGTGTGTGTGTGTGTGTGTGTGTGTGTGTGTGTGTGTGTGTGTGTGTGTGTGTGTGTGTGTGTGTGTACTTCCCTATTTGTATTCACTTACTTGTGGTTGCAAGGGTCTTAGCTGCTGGCCCCTGCCTCTTCACTGATCGCTACTTGGTCCACTTTCCCTGCTCCAAGAGCCTTATTGTACCTCTTCTTAAAGCTAAGTATGGATTCTGTCTCCACTACTACACTCTCCAGATTGTTCCACCTCCTGATAATTCTAATGCAGAAATACTTCCTAATATCCCAATAACTCATCTGAGTTTTTAACTTCCAGTTATGTGTGTCCCATCTCCGAAACATTCTGGCCGTCTATCTTATCAATTCCTCTCAGTATTTAATAAGTCGTTATCATGACTCTCTTATCCCTTCTGTTCTCCAGTGTTGTCAGGTTGAGTTCCCTTAACCTCTCCTCGAAGGACATACCCCTTAACTCCAGGATTATTATTATTATTATTATTATTATTATTATTATTATTATTATTATAATCTGCTCCGGGACTAGTCTCGTTCCAAACCTTTGCACTTTCTCTAATTTCTCGACGTGTTTGACAAGGTGTGGGCTCCACACTGGTGCTGCATACTCAAATATGGGCCTGACGTACACATTGTACAGTGTCATGAATAACTCCTTACTTAGATATCGAAATTCTATTCTTAGGTTTGCCAGGCGCCCATGTACTCAAGCCGTTATTTGGTTGATGTGCTCTTCAGGAATTGCGCTCGGTATGATGGTTACCCCAAGATCCTTTCTTTGAGTGAGTTTTGCAGCCTTTGGTCTCCTAGGCTGTACTCCGTTTGCGGTCTTCTTTGTCCTTGTCTAAGCTTCATGACTTTGCACTTGGTGGGGTTAAACTCCAAGTGCCATTTATTAGACCAGGCGTGCAACCTGTCCAGATCCCCTTGTAGGCTTACCTGATCCTCGTCCGCTTGAATTCTCCTCATTAGTTTCACAGTCTGCAAACAGGGACACCTGAATTTATCCCTTCCGTCATGTCATTCACATTTACAAGAAACAGCATTGGCCCTAGGACTGACCCTTGTGGAACCCCACTCGACACATGCACCATTGTGACACCTCTTCACGTATTAACACACATTGTTTCCTTCCTATCAGGTATTCCCTGATCCATTGCAGTACGTTCCATGCCATTCCTGCCTCCTTCTCTAGTTTTTCAACCAGTTTCTTTTGTGGTGCTGTGTCGGAAACCTTCTTACACTCCATCTCTCTCTCCTGTCGTTCAACTCCAGTAGGTTTGTGATGCAGAATTTCTCTTCCCTGAAGCCGTGCTGGTTGTCATGTATGAACCTGTCTTACAAAATGTGGCATCTATAAAATATAGACATCTCCAGAAATACTAAAAGGTCAATTTATTGATCCCCCTCTAGCATCTAGCCTGTTTTTGGTTTTGTAACTGTCAGTGAGTATTCTAGTCCAGTTATCCCGTAAATTATTTGGCTTCTCAATAGTATTGATTTTTAATTGCAGCTGGATGAATACAAAATGTTTATGTTATAATCTGAATACTTAAGGAGATAACTTCCTACACAACTCCTGAAGTATAACTTGGTATACTTATATATTATAGCTATTCTGTACATATAATCATATTGTGCTAATTGCACACTTAATATACTGCACTACTATTAATATGCACCGTCTGGTACGTTGCTGTTATGTACTCGAATACAAGAGTAATGATGTTTATGTGTATGTGTTTTGTAAGTGCTCAGTTTATGTTTAGATTGACTCAGCTTAGACTTAGAATGTGACTGATAACAAGTCCCTAAATAATCTAATTTCTGGACCATCAAGGCAATCAAACAGCTTGCTTGAACAATATGACGATAAATTCACCAAACAGTAATAATGCTTGAAGCAGCAATTATTAGCACAGAGTCAAGCAAGGAATAAGGAATAATCCAACTGTGAACTATCAACAGATTGTCTACAAAAGACATAAAGTTCTCTTATTACTGAAACTGAGTTCAGCAGTTCTAATTTCCCGACTGTGACAGCACATAGATGCCAGAACAAATGGAGATCGAGAGTTGAACTTGGGACCAGAGATATAAAGAGTATCTCTGCGACACACAAACTATGAAAGGTTAAATATTACTAAGTCTAAATAATGCTCTCTCAACAGAGTTGCACAGAGTTATGAGATGTATGTCCCGACTCACTAACGGAGACCTTACCAAAAACAGTTTAAATGATACAAGCTGAGAAGAATAGCATTCTTCCAGAGTGATAAAAAGAGCATGTTGCCTCCACGAGCAACAGCTATAGAGAGAGGCAAGACCTGCAGATCTGACGTCAGGTGACTCATACCAGGTTACCCCTGACACCAACTGCAAAACAAGCAGGCAGGTAGTTAGCAGTGTTGGCAGCCAATCAAAACTCTCCACCAGCCAGCACAATGAGAAGTGTAGTTGCTACATCATACCTACAGACATACGCTAATAATATAAGTGAAATAACATAAAGCAGAAATTTTCATTTTATCTGTTAATGGAATCATCAGCAATATAAAATTATATGAGAAACAATATGTGCAATATTTACTGTATCCTTTCTCCGAGGATGCATTAGCCCATTCCTTTCTAGGTGCTCCAGCACACTTTTGATAAACTCCATAATTTTACATACAATACATGTCAGCAACACAAGTCTGTGGTACAGTGTTGCCTGTCTCCTTTATTAAAAACTGGGACTACATTTTCTGTCTTCCACACCTCAGGTAGTTGCCCTGTTTTGACCGATTCATTGAAGATTGTTGTTAGCGGCACACACATTGCATCTGCATCCTCTCTAAGGATTTGAGAGATGTTATCTGGGCCAACAGCCTTCGAGGTATCTAGTTCACCTAGCATTTTTTTTTTACTTCCTTGTCAGTTGTGTGCAGTGTGTCCAGCACTTGCTGGTGCACCCTACCACCTCGGTTTGCTGGAAGCCTGTCTCCACTGTGAATAACTCCCTGAATATTGAGCTCCTCGCATACTTTCTGATCGTCCCCGTGGGGTCCCCGCCTTCCTTCCTCAGCCTGATTACCTGGTCCTTGACTGTTGTTTTCTTCCTGATGTGTCTGTATAACAACTTTGGGTCATATTTGGCTTGTTATACTATGCCTTTCTCATTTTGTCACTGGACCTGTCTCCTGTATGCATATTAATTCCTAGTTCTTCGGCTCATCTCCTTGTTTTCCTGAGTCCTTTGTCTTCTATACTTTTTCTGTGTTCTAACAAACTTGGCTTTGACCTCTCCACATCTCCAGGCCAACCATTGGCTCATTTTGGTCTTCCCATTGTTTGTCCCTTGGCATGAGCTTCTCTGCCTCCCTGCACTTTGTGGTCACATGTTCCATCATTTTGTTTACTATCTTTCCCTCTAGCTCTCTTACCCACTGTACCTCACGCAGAAATTGCCACATTTCTGTGTAGTTCCATTTTATAAAATTTGGCTTCTCCCATCCTCAATATGGTTCATTCTCCATTGTTAACTCTACTATGTGGTATAAACCTTGGTAATGAATACCGACAAGTTGGTTTAGAAAGACACATAAGCAAACACTATGATATACTTATTAGAAAATGAGGTGATCAGGGTCCCAGGACCGAAACGTTTTCTAATAAATATGTCATAGTGTTTGTTTACGTGTCTTTCTAAACCAACTCTACTATATATTCGAAACTCAGGACCATGTGACCGCTAACAATGAGGGAGCTTTCTGTGATATATTCCCTATGTCTGAACTCTTCAAGGTAATTGCAAGGTGTAGCCTTGCTGGTTCATCATCTCCCCTCTGTCTGGCTGTGTCCCTAACATGTTGGTACATGAAGTCTTCCAGCACCACCTCCAGCATGATGACCTTTCATGTCTCTGATCATCCCCATGTGGTTAAACGTTTCCCCAATTGCTGTCCTTGTGGGTGAAATCCCCAAAGATGAATAACTTTGCCCTGCCCATGTGGGCTCTTTTGGCTACCTTGGCTAGTGTGGCCACCATCGCTCTGTTGCTCTCATGGTACTCTTGTCTTGGTCTCCTTTTCAGTGGTGTGTTGCACATCACTGCTATCATCACTTTTGGACCCCAGGTCTGAAGTGTTCCTACTATCTAGTCATCCTCTATACATGTGACCAATCCTCCCATCTCCTCAAAACTCCATTGGTTTTTGATGAGAAGTGAAACTCCTTCCACTCTGTTTCCCCTGGCTTTCCTCAGGATCTAATATCCAGATGGGAAGATCGCATCTGTTATGACCCCCTTGAATTTTGTCTCCATGAGTGATATGATATCCTGGGATACCTCAGTAATTCTTTCATGCCACTCCTCACTTATTTTTTTTATTCCATCTGCACTTGTGTACCTTACCTTCAGCTTCCTTTCCAAAACTGTATTCTGAGGGTGGGAGGGTTGTTGCAGGCTGAGGGTATGGAAGGCAGGGTTGGGTATTATGAAAGGAGGGGAAGCTGCTGTTGTGGTATTAGTGCTGGAGGGGAGACTTTGGGTGTGGAGTGTGGCTTGTCTCTGGTTATTGTGTTAGGTTAGGGTAGGGGTTGAGGGAATTCTGTGAGTGGTTCTGTGGATGGTTGCATTTGTTGTTCCCCCAAGGCTGTATTCTCCTGTCTGTTGGAGCCTACACTGTTTTCCCTTCCTGCCGCTGACACCTTCTTACTCTCTCAGTTGTTACAGTTGTTTTTGTGTTCTGTCATGGTTGAGGTACACTCTCTAGTATTTTTGGGTGCCCTTCAACAGTGGTTTCTGCTGCATTATCTTGTTTCATACCATTTCTGTCCTGAATATAAATCTGAGTGGATGGTTCGTTTCCCTCAAGCACTACCCAAGTCTGAAAATTTGTCAATTGGGCCATGTCCTCTCCTGTTACCGTGATGATGCTCTCAATATCTCTTACCTCCCTCTGTCTTCTTTCATTATAGGTCTTCCCTTCTGCCTCATGATGCCCATGAATATTAAGTGACCTCTCCCTATTCTCTTCTCATTTCGTTTCCCTTAATGTCTCTGTGTCCAATTTAAGTATTTCCTTAGTTGTTTCCCTTATTTCCCAGATGTCCCTATAGTGTGATAAAATTTCTTCAAAGGAATTCTTAGCTACTTCCCCTCTTTCAGTCCCCTTACTCTCCGCTGATGTTCCTGCAACACACACTTTCCTCCTATCGGTCATCTCTATACTCTGCTTCAGCACTTCCAGCTACTCCACAAGGTTTTGCATCTTTGTCTCAGCAACAACAGTTCATAACTCCCACTCCTGTTCTCTGTAGATATCTTCACCAATGTGTTGCAAAACTTGCTTAGCCTTTTTTCCCCACTCCAATTCCATTGTACCGTGATCCTTGTGTGTGTATATATATGTGTACTCATCTAAATATATGTACTTACCTGTATGTGATTGCAAGGTTGAATCTCACATCCTAGCTGCATTTTCCGACAGCCACTGCTGAGTTTCCTGGACCTCTCCTGACTGCATAAGCTCTATCACATTTATTCTTCAAGCTATGTGTGGATCCTGCCTCTACCACCTCGCTGTCCAAGTCTTTCCACTTCGTGACCACTCTAGGGCTAAAAAAAAAATTTTTTTTTCTAATACCCCTGGGACTTATCTGTCTTTTTACTTCCAGCTGTGTCCTCGTGTTCTTGCCTCCTGAACAGCCGGTCTATGTCCTGCCTATCAGTTCCTCTCAGTTATATCGCCCCTTGTCCTGCTGCCTCTATAACGATGCAATTCCCTGCTATCCCCAACAACCTGCTCACTTACGAGTGCTGGAAGGCAGCAGTGTTGTGGGGCGGCAACAACCTGCTCACTTACGAGTGCTGGAAGGCAGCAGTGTTGTGGAGCGGCAACAACCTGCTCACTTACGAGTGCTAGAAGGCAGCAGTGTTGTGGGGCGGCAACAACCTGCTCACTTACGAGTGCTGGAAGGCAGCAGTGTTGTGGGGCGGCAACAACCTGCTCACTTACGAGTGCTGGAAGACAGCAGTGTTGTGGAGCGGCAACAACCTGCTCACTTACGAGTGCTGGAAGGCAGCAGTGTTGTGGAGCGGCAACAACCTGCTCACTTACGAGTGCTGGAAGGCAGCAGTGTTGTGGAGCGGCAACAACCTGCTCACTTACGAGTGCTGGAAGGCAGCAGTGTTGTGGAGCGGTAACAACCTGCTCACTTACGAGTGCTGGAAGGCAGCAGTGTTGTGGGGCGGCAACAACCTGCTCACTTACGAGTGCTGGAAGGCAGCAGTGTTGTGGGGCGGCAACAACCTGCTCACTTACGAGTGCTGGAAGGCAGCAGTGTTGTGGGGCGGCAACAACCTGCTCACTTACGAGTGCTGGAAGGCAGCAGTGTTGTGGGGCGGCAACAACCTGCTCACTTACGAGTGCTGGAAGACAGCAGTGTTGTGGAGCGGCAACAACCTGCTCACTTACGAGTGCTGGAAGGCAGCAGTGTTGTGGAGCGGCAACAACCTGCTCACTTACGAGTGCTGGAAGGCAGCAGTGTTGTGGGGCGGCAACAACCTGCTCACTTACGAGTGCTGGAAGACAGCAGTGTTGTGGGGCGGCAACAACCTGCTCACTTACGAGTGCTGGAAGGCAGCAGTGTTGTGGGGCGGCAACAACCTGCTCACTTACGAGTGCTGGAAGGCAGCAGTGTTGTGGGGCGGCAACAACCTGCTCACTTACGAGTGCTGGAAGGCAGCAGTGTTGTGGAGCGGCAACAACCTGCTCACTTACGAGTGCTGGAAGGCAGCAGTGTTGTGGGGCGGCAACAACCTGCTCACTTACGAGTGCTGGAAGGCAGCAGTGTTGTGGAGCGGCAACAACCTGCTCACTTACGAGTGCTGGAAGGCAGCAGTGTTGTGGAGCGGCAACAACCTGCTCACTTACGAGTGCTGGAAGGCAGCAGTGTTGTGGAGCGGCAACAACCTGCTCACTTACGAGTGCTGGAAGACAGCAGTGTTGTGGAGCGGCAACAACCTGCTCACTTACGAGTGCTGGAAGACAGCAGTGTTGTGGAGCGGCAACAACCTGCTCACTTACGAGTGCTGGAAGACAGCAGTGTTGTGGGGCGGCAACAACCTGCTCACTTACGAGTGCTGGAAGACAGCAGTGTTGTGGGGCGGCAACAACCTGCTCACTTACGAGTGCTGGAAGACAGCAGTGTTGTGGGGCGGCAACAACCTGCTCACTTACGAGTGCTGGAAGACAGCAGTGTTGTGGGGCGGCAACAACCTGCTCACTTACGAGTGCTGGAAGGCAGCAGTGTTGTGGAGCGGCAACAACCTGCTCACTTACGAGTGCTGGAAGACAGCAGTGTTGTGGGGCGGCAACAACCTGCTCACTTACGAGTGCTGGAAGCAGCAGTGTTGTGGGGCGGCAACAACCTGCTCACTTACGAGTGCTGGAAGGCAGCAGTGTTGTGGAGCGGCAACAACCTGCTCACTTACGAGTGCTGGAAGGCAGCAGTGTTGTGGAGCGGCAACAACCTGCTCACTTACGAGTGCTGGAAGGCAGCAGTGTTGTGGAGCGGCAACAACCTGCTCACTTACGAGTGCTGGAAGGCAGCAGTGTTGTGGAGCGGCAACAACCTGCTCACTTACGAGTGCTGGAAGGCAGCAGTGTTGTGGGGCGGCAACAACCTGCTCACTTACGAGTGCTGGAAGACAGCAGTGTTGTGGAGCGGCAACAACCTGCTCACTTACGAGTGCTGGAAGGCAGCAGTGTTGTGGAGCGGCAACAACCTGCTCACTTACGAGTGCTGGAAGGCAGCAGTGTTGTGGGGCGGCAACAACCTGCTCACTTACGAGTGCTGGAAGACAGCAGTGTTGTGGAGCGGCAACAACCTGCTCACTTACGAGTGCTGGAAGACAGCAGTGTTGTGGAGCGGCAACAACCTGCTCACTTACGAGTGCTGGAAGGCAGCAGTGTTGTGGAGCGGCAACAACCTGCTCACTTACGAGTGCTGGAAGACAGCAGTGTTGTGGAGCGGCAACAACCTGCTCACTTACGAGTGCTGGAAGACAGCAGTGTTGTGGAGCGGCAACAACCTGCTCACTTACGAGTGCTGGAAGACAGCAGTGTTGTGGAGCGGCAACAACCTGCTCACTTACGAGTGCTGGAAGGCAGCAGTGTTGCGGAGCGGCAACAACCTGCTCACTTACGAGTGCTGGAAGACAGCAGTGTTGTGGAGCGGCAACAACCTGCTCACTTACGAGTGCTGGAAGGCAGCAGTGTTGCGGAGCGGCAACAACCTGCTCACTTACGAGTGCTGGAAGGCAGCAGTGTTGCGGAGCGGCAACAACCTGCTCACTTACGAGTGCTGGAAGGCAGCAGTGTTGTGGAGCGGCAACAACCTGCTCACTTACGAGTGCTGGAAGGCAGCAGTGTTGTGGAGCGGCAACAACCTGCTCACTTACGAGTGCTGGAAGGCAGCAGTGTTGTGGAGCGGCAACAACCTGCTCACTTACGAGTGCTGGAAGGCAGCAGTGTTGCGGAGCGGCAACAACCTGCTCACTTACGAGTGCTGGAAGGCAGCAGTGTTGCGGAGCGGCAACAACCTGCTCACTTACGAGTGCTGGAAGGCAGCAGTGTTGTGGAGCGGCAACACATCACCAGTTGCAACTTTCATATTCAAACAGATAAATTTTAATTATTTAGGTATCTTTTTTTAGAATATACGATATTCCCTTCAACGTAGTAAAACGTTGTTCTAATTTAACAATGTCAAAAGCAGAAGTCTAGCATTAAGGGATGATATTAAACACATTAAAAATATGTACATATATTTACTCACTAGATAGAGGTTACAATAAGTACAAGTTAACAATCTCTCCCTTAGGTACTTGTCCCATAAGGCTTCCTTTATTGTTATCTGTTTAACCTTTACATAAATAAGGTGACCCAACTTTGAAATTAACTAAATCACTTCGACTGCTCACGAGGAAGTACTCAGATTACCTTGGAGTGAATTGAATAAAAGATCACTAATCATATTCACAGGTATGATTACCATTACTGAGCACAGATAAAATATATCATTATTCAACACAGGTAATTTCATTGGTTACACTAACAAAGGTCAACGTATCACTCTGACAGAGTTAGTATAGTGAGTATAACTTTAATAAGTGGGTGTACATATCTACCTGTAGTTTACCCGGAGGTCGTTCCAAGAGTCAAGCTCCCTCCTCCCTGCAGCCAGTTCTTGATAACTACGCACATTAATACTATAGACGGCCATGTTAAGCACCTTAGTGCAAATAGTGTCTAACGAGCAAGACAATAGTATCATTGTCAGGACACAGTAGAAAATGTGCGTAAAAGCAAGTGTTCTTATTGGAGGAGAGAAGTGAGTGTCACACCAAAGCAACTAAGCTCAGGTCTGGAGACGTTCAGGTAGCAGCTTGTCGTATACCAAATTCTGAACTAACTAGATGTATATTAGTCGCTGCATGATCCGAGAAAGTTATCCCTGTATTTTGTGATCTCAGCCTCTTGTGCTTCAGTGCAGGCGATTGGAATAGTGCAGAGTGAGGCATAAGTTGAAGCTTTGAAGGGAATTAGAGTAGACATTCATAAGTCATCATATGGAAACTAATATCTAAATTTCTTCAATAAAAAATATAAATTAGGACATATATGATTCAAATCTAATTCAAACCTTTCTAAAAGATCAATATCCTAAAATACACAAGCATATCAAGCTTGAACCTGCCCAGAGGTTAAATTATTACATTATCAGCATGAAAGTCTTGAAGTTACAGATGCAACACTCAAAAATTATCGCATGAAAAGCAGTTTTTTTTTAATTTTTCCGGTTTCATCACTTGCTACAATCCCTCCAAACATTTCCTAAGAAAGATTGACCACTTTTAATAAAGTAAATTTTATGTAATCATAGTGTACATAACGTATATATTTAAGAATGGTCTTGAGAGCTCACACACAGTGATCAGTGAAGAGGCGGGGCCAGGAGCTCGGACTCGACCCCCGCAACCTCAACTAGGTGATTACAACTAGGTGAGTACATACACATAAAGGAATAATAAGTTGATTTAACCTGGATAACCAAGGAGTCAAACACAGCCACTGATCAAGAGTTTGCTTCCTTTAAGTAAAACACATCAGTACTAAAAGTTTAAGTCCAACCATAAGATGCATTTTCCAGTTATTGTGCAGAATACAACAACGTTTGTGTCGACGCAGCCTAGACCCATCAGACGTTCCATCTATTTCATAGGTTAGGTTAGGTTAGGTTAGGTTAGGTTAGGTTAGGTTAGGTTAGGTTAGGTTTGGTTAGGCTAGTTTAGGTTAGGTTAGGTTAGGTTAGGTTTGGTTAGGTTAGGTTTGGTTAGGCTAGGTTAGGTTAGGTTAGGTTAGGTTAGGTTAGGTTAGGTTAGGTTAGGTTAGGTTAGGTTAGGTTTGGTTAGGTTAGGTTAGGTTAGGTTTGGTTAGGTTAGGTTAGGTTAGGTTAGGTTAGGTTTGGTTAGGTTAGGTTAGGTTAGGTTAGGTTAGGTTAGGTTAGGTTAGGTTAGGTTAGGTTTGGTTAGGTTAGGTTTGGTTAGGTTAGGTTAGGTTAGGTTAGGTTAGGTTTGGTTAGGTTAGGTTAGGTTAGGTTAGGTTAGGTTAATTTTGGTTAGGTTAGGTTAGGTTAAGTTAGGTTAGGTTAGGTTAAGTTTGTTAGGTTAGGTTAGGTTAGGTTAGGTTAGGTTAGGTTAGGTTAGGTTAGGTTATGTTAGGTTAGGTTAGGTAAGGTTCGTCAGGAAACAGGACAAATGTTTCCTGACGCGGGTCTTAGTCAGATGATGACCAGCCTTTGGAGCTTTTGGTCATCTGACCGAGGCCTTCCGCTGGCTTACCGGTCCACCCCTTTAAAAATCATGGTCATTTATAACCATTGTTTTTTTATCTATTTCATACAGAAAATCAGTCACTGTAGACTGATGCCACTTACAGTTGTTATATATTGATCAGAGGAAAGCGCCTGTAGAATGGGAGACATTCCATTTCGAGTAAAGCGAGGTCAAGACAAGTCAAATTCCTCGAATCAAGAGCCCTCTCACCGGTTCCAAGGGGATAACAATTGCAAAATGACATCAACACACGTCATTAAATATATCAACCTTCTTCTAAGTGACGGGCTCTTGATCTAGGGAACTGGATCTGTGCTCCAGTTCCCTGAACTGAGCCTCAGTGTCTTCCATCTTCCCTTTCCTCAGACGCTGAATGATCCATACGGGTTTCGTGCTCCCCCATGATGATGATGATGATAATTGTTTCGACAGAAACAAAGTTTGGAAATGACCTGTGTAACACTGCACACAGGTCACCCACCTGTGTAACACTGCACACAGGTCACCCACCTGTGTAACACTGCACACAGGTCACCCACCTGTGTAACACTGCACACAGGTCGCCCACCTGTGTAACACTGCACACAGGTCACCCACCTGTGTAACACTGCACACAGGTCACCCACCTGTGTAACACTGCACACAGGGCGCCCACCTGTGTAACACTACACACAGGTCGCCCACCTGTGTAACACTACACACAGGTCACCCACCTGTGTAACACTGCACACAGGTCACCCACCTGTGTAACACTGCACACAGGTCACCCACCTGTGTAACACTGCACACAGGTCACCCACCTGTGTAACACTGCACACAGGGCGCCCACCTGTGTAACACTACACACAGGTCGCCCACCTGTGTAACACTACACACAGGTCACCCACCTGTGTAACACTGCACACAGGTCGCCCACCTGTGTAACACTACACACAGGTCGCCCACCTGTGTAACACTACACACAGGTCGCCCACCTGTGTAACACTGCACACAGGTCACCCACCTGTGTAACACTGCACACAGGTCACCCACCTGTGTAACACTGCACACAGGGCGCCCACCTGTGTAACACTACACACAGGTCGCCCACCTGTGTAACACTACACACAGGTCACCCACCTGTGTAACACTGCACACAGGTCACCCACCTGTGTAACACTGCACACAGGTCACCCACCTGTGTAACACTGCACACAGGGCGCCCACCTGTGTAACACTACACACAGGTCGCCCACCTGTGTAACACTACACACAGGTCACCCACCTGTGTAACACTGCACACAGGTCGCCCACCTGTGTAACACTACACACAGGTCGCCCACCTGTGTAACACTGCACACAGGTCGCCCACCTGTGTAACACTGCACACAGGTCTCCCACCTGTGTAACACTGCACACAGGTCACCCACCTGTGTAACACTGCACACAGGTCGCCCACCTGTGTAACACTGCACACAGGTCACCCACCTGTTTAACACTGCACACAGGTCGCCCACCTGTGTAACACTGCACACAGGTCGCCCAACTGTGTAACACTGCACACAGATCGCCCACCTGTATAACACTGCACACAGGTCACCCACCTGTGTAACACTGCACACAGGTCGCCCACCTGTGTAACACTGCACACAGGTCACCCACCTGTGTAACACTGCACACAGGTCGCCACCTGTGTAACACTGCACACAGGTCGCCCACCTGTGTAACACTGCACACAGGTCACCCACCTGTGTAACACTGCACACAGGTCGCCACCTGTGTAACACTGCACACAGGTCGCCCACCTGTGTAACACTACACACAGGTCGCCCACCTGTGTAACACTACACACAGGTCGCCCACCTGTGTAACACTACACACAGGTCGCCCACCTGTGTAACACTACACACAGGTCGCCCACCTGTGTAACACTACACACAGGTCGCCCACCTGTGTAACACTACACACAGGTCGCCCACCTCTGTAACACTGCACACAGGTCGCCCACCTGTGTAACACTACACTCAGGTCGCCCACCTGTGTAACACTACACACGGGTCGCCCACCTGTGTAACACTACACACAGGTCGCCCACCTGTGTAACACTACACGCAGGTCGCCCACCTGTGTAACACTACACACAGGTCGCCCACCTGTGTAACACTACACGCAGGTCGCCCACCTGTGTAACACTACACACAGGTCGCCCACCTGTGTAACACTACACACAGGTCGCCCATCTGTTTAACACTACACACAGGTCACCCACCTGTGTAACACTGCACACAGGTCACCCACCTGTGTAACAGTGCACACAGGTCGCCCACCTGTGTAACACTGCACACAGGTCACCCACCTGTGTAACACTGCACACAGGTCGCCCACCTGTGTAACACTGCACACAGGTCGCCCAACTGTGTAACACTGCACACAGATCGCCCACCTGTATAACACTGCACACAGGTCACCCACCCGTGTAACACTGCACACAGGTCGCCCACCTGTGTAACACTGCACACAGGTCGCCCACCTGTGTAACACTGCACACAGGTCACCCACCTGTGTAACACTGCACACAGGTCGCCCACCTGTGTAACACTGCACACAGGTCACCCACCTGTGTAACACTGCACACAGGTCACCCACCTGTGTAACACTGCACACAGGGCGCCCACCTGTGTAACACTACACACAGGTCGCCCACCTGTGTAACACTACACACAGGTCACCCACCTGTGTAACACTGCACACAGGTCACCCACCTGTGTAACACTGCACACAGGTCACCCACCTGTGTAACACTGCACACAGGGCGCCCACCTGTGTAACACTACACACAGGTCGCCCACCTGTGTAACACTACACACAGGTCACCCACCTGTGTAACACTGCACACAGGTCGCCCACCTGTGTAACACTACACACAGGTCGCCCACCTGTGTAACACTACACACAGGTCGCCCACCTGTGTAACACTGCACACAGGTCACCCACCTGTGTAACACTGCACACAGGTCACCCACCTGTGTAACACTGCACACAGGTCGCCCACCTGTGTAACACTGCACACAGGTCACCCACCTGTGTAACACTGCACACAGGTCGCCCACCTGTGTAACACTGCACACAGGTCGCCCACCTGTTTAACACTGCACACAGGTCGCCCACCTG
The DNA here is from genome assembly GCF_038502225.1 of Cherax quadricarinatus. Classification (NCBI taxonomy): domain Eukaryota; kingdom Metazoa; phylum Arthropoda; class Malacostraca; order Decapoda; family Parastacidae; genus Cherax; species Cherax quadricarinatus. Next base: position 38,764,647 of record NC_091301.1, on the reverse strand, counting down.
TTTAACACTGCACACAGGTCGCCCACCTGTGTAACACTGCACACAGGTCGCCCACCTGTGTAACACTGCACACAGGTCACCCACCTGTGTAACACTGCACACAGGTCGCCACCTGTGTAACACTGCACACAGGTCGCCACCTGTGTAACACTGCACACAGGTCGCCCACCTGTGTAACACTACACACAGGTCGCCCACCTGTGTAACACTACACACAGGTCGCCCACCTGTGTAACACTACACACAGGTCGCCCACCTGTGTAACACTACACACAGGTCGCCCACCTGTGTAACACTACACACAGGTCGCCCACCTGTGTAACACTACACACAGGTCGCCCACCTCTGTAACACTGCACACAGGTCGCCCACCTGTGTAACACTACACTCAGGTCGCCCACCTGTGTAACACTACACACGGGTCGCCCACCTGTGTAACACTACACACAGGTCGCCCACCTGTGTAACACTACACGCAGGTCGCCCACCTGTGTAACACTACACACAGGTCGCCCACCTGTGTAACACTACACACAGGTCGCCCATCTGTTTAACACTACACACAGGTCGCCCACCTGTGTAACACTACACACAGGTCGCCCACCTGTGTAACACTACACACAGGTCGCCCACCTGTGTAACACTACACACAGGTCGCCCACCTGTGTAACACTACACACAGGTCGCTCACCTGTGTAACACTACACACAGGTCGCCCACCTGTGTAACACTACACACAGGTCGCCCACCTGTGTAACGCTACACACAGGTCGCCCACCTGTGTAACACTACACACAGGTCGCCCACCTGTGTAACACTACACACAGGTCGCCCACCTGTGTAACGCTACACACAGGTCGCCCACCTGTGTAACACTACACACAGGGCGCCCACCTGTGTAACACTACACACAGGTCGCCCACCTGTGTAACGCTACACACAGGTCGCCCACCTGTGTAACACTACACACAGGGCGCCCACCTGTGTAACACTACACACAGGTCGCCCACCTGTGTAACGCTACACACAGGGCGCCCACGTGTGTAACACTACACACAGGTCGCTCACCTGTGTAACACTACACACAGGTCGCCCACCTGTGTAACACTACACACAGGTCGCCCACCTGTGTAACACTACACACAGGTCACCCACCTGTGTAACGCTACACACAGGTCGCCCACCTGTGTAACACTACACACAGGTCGCCCACCTGTGTAACACTACACACAGGTCGCCCACCTGTGTAACACTACACACAGGGCGCCCACCTGTGTAACGCTACACACAGGGCGCCCACGTGTGTAACACTACACACAGGTCGCCCACCTGTGTAACACTACACACAGGGCGCCCACCTGTGTAACGCTACACACAGGTCGCCCACCTGTGTAACACTACACACAGGTCGCCCACCTGTGTAACACTACACACAGGTCGCCCACCTGTGTAACACTGCACACAGGTCGTCCACCTGTGTAACACTACACACAGGTCGCCCACCTGTGTAACGCTACACACAGGTCGCCCACCTGTGTAACACTACACACAGGGCACCCACCTGTGTAACACTACACACAGGTCGCCCACCTGTGTAACACTACACACAGGGCGCCCACCTGTGTAACACTACACACAGGGCGCCCACCTGTGTAACACTACACACAGATCGCCCACCTGTGTAACACTACACACAGGTCGCCCACCTGTGTAACACTACACACAGGTCGCCCACCTGTGTAACACTACACACAGGTCGCCCACCTGTGTAACACTACACACAGGTCGCCCACCTGTGTAGCACTACACACAGGTCGCCCACCTGTGTAACACTACACACAGGTCGCCCACCTGTGTAACACTACACACAGGTCGTCCACCTGTGTAACGCTTCACACAGGGCGCCCACCTGTGTAACACTACACACAGGTCGCCCACCTGTGTAACTCTACACACAGGTCGCCCACCTGTGTAACACTACACACAGGTCGCCCACCTGTGTAACGCTACACACAGGTCGCCCACCTGTGTAACACTACACACAGGTCGCCCACCTGTGTAACACTACACACAGGTCGCCCACCTGTGTAACACTACACACAGGTCGCCCACCTGTGTAACACTACACACAGGTCGCCCACCTGTGTAACACTACACACAGGTCGCCCACCTGTGTAACACTACACACAGGTCGCCCACCTGTGTAACACTACACACAGGTCGCCCACCTGTGTAACACTACACACAGGTCGCCCACCTGTGTAACACTACACACAGGTCGCCCACCTGTGTAACACTACACACAGGTCGCCCACCTGTGTAACACTACACACAGGTCGCCCACCTGTGTAACACTACACACAGGTCGCCCACCTGTGTAACACTACACACAGGTCGCCCACCTGTGTAACACTACACACAGGTCGCCCACCTGTGTAACACTACACACAGGTTGCCCACCTGTGTAACACTACACACAGGTCGCCCACCTGTGTAACACTACACACAGGTCGCCCACCTGTGTAACACTACACACAGGTCGCCCACCTGTGTAACACTACACACAGGTCGCCCACCTGTGTAACACTACACACAGGTCGCCCACCTGTGTAACACTACACACAGGTCGCCCACCTGTGTAACACTACACACAGGTCGCCCACCTGTGTAACACTACACACAGGTCGCCCACCTGTGTAACACTACACACAGGTCGCCCACCTGTGTAACACTACACACAGGTCGCCCACCAGTGTAACACTACACACAGGTCGCCCACCTGTGTAACACTACACACAAGTCGCCCACCTGTGTAACACTACACACAGGTCGCCCACCTGTGTAACACTACACACAGGTCGCCCACCTGTGTAACACTACACACAGGTCGCCCACCTGTGTAACACTACACACAGGTCGCCCAACTGTGTAACACTACACACAGGTCGCCCACCTGTTTAACACTACACACAGGTCACCCACCTGTGTAACACTACACACAGGTCGCCCACCTGTGTAACACTACACACAGGTCGCCCACCTGTGTAGCACTACACACAGGTCGCCCACCTGTGTAACACTACACACAGGTCGCCCACCAGTGAAACACTACACACAGGTCGCCCACCTGTGTAACACTACACACAGGTCACCCACCTGTGTAACACTACACACAGGTCGCCCACCTGTGTAACACTACACACAGGTCGCCCACCTGTGTAACACTACACACAGGTCGCCCACCTGTGTAACACTACACACAGGTCGCCCACCTGTGTAACACTACACACAGGTCGCCCACCTGTGTAACACTACACACAGGTCGCCCACCTGTGTAACACTACACACAGGTCGCCCACCTGTGTAACACTACACACAGGTGCACACAGGTCGCCCACCTGTGTAACACTACACACAGGTCGCCCACCTGTGTAACACTACACACAGGTCGCCCACCTGTGTAACACTACACACAGGTCGCCCACCTGTGTAACACTACACACAGGTCGCCCACCTGTGTAACACTACACACAGGTCGCCCACCTGTGTAACACTACACACAGGTCGCCCACCTGTGTAACACTACACACAGGTCGCCCACCTGTGTAACACTACACACAGGTCGCCCACCTGTGTAACACTACACACAGGTCGGCCACCTGTGTAACACTACACACAGGTCGCCCACCTGTGTAACACTACACACAGGTCACCCACCTGTGTAACACTACACACAGGTCGCCCACCTGTGTAACACTACACACAGGTCGCTCACCTGTGTAACACTACACACAGGTCGCCCACCTGTGTAACACTACACACAGGTCGCCCACCTGTGTAACGCTACACACAGGTCGCCCACCTGTGTAACACTGCACACAGGTCGCCCACCTGTGTAACACTACACACAGGTCGCCCACCTGTGTAACACTACACACAGGTCGCCCACCTGTGTAACACTACACACAGGTCGCCCACCTGTGTAACACTACACACATGTCGCCCACCTGTGTAACACTACACACAGGTCGCCCACCTGTGTAACACTACACACAGGTCGCCCACAAGCGTTGGTCCAATAAGTCGCTGCTGAGGAATGAAAATATTTGTGGAAAAACAGACGTAAATATTACTGAGAATGTTCTGACAAATTGAAGTTTTTCGTTTAACTTAAAAATCACATAAATACGCGTTTTTTTCAGTTTGCTTTTCACATTTATATTATATTTAAAGTTTTTGATAATCCTGTAAGAAAAATGTTTCATTAACAAAAAATGGCCGACTGGCAGCTACACATCTCAAAAATTAATACAAAATACTCTCTATTAAGATATAACAGTATTTAAGGTTTAAAGCCAATCAGTGAAGGCATTCGTCAGTAATGATCTAATTCCAACCATCCCAAGTTTTTTTTTAACTATGTTACAGATAAAATAGTCATATCTGCATCAACACATCTGAATTTCACTCTCAACCACCATCGTATTTTTTGGCAACTTTTGTCAATGTTTGAAACTCCACCAGTAAGTATTATGTAAGTTATCTCAGCCATTCCAGGATGCTGGAAATGTGTTCAATAACTTTGGTCAAAGAACACGTGAACATGCTACTTGTTTCAAGATTTTGATCCTCGTTACGGCACACATGCGTTGAAAATTTGAAGGCGACTGTATGAAGAGTTCTCGAGTTACGAGTACAATAAAATTTGAAGGCGACTGTATGAAGAGTTCTCGAGTTACGAGTACAATAAAATTTGAAGGCGACTGTATGAAGAGTTCTCGAGTTACGAGTACAATAAAATTTGAAGGCGACTGTATGAAGAGTTCTCGAGTTACGAGTACAATAAAATTTGAAGGCGACTGTATGAAGAGTTCTCGAGTTACGAGTACAATAAAATTTGAAGGCGACTGTATGAAGAGTTCTCAAGTTACGAGTACAATAAAATTTGAAGGCGACTGTATGAAGAGTTCTCGAGTTACGAGTACAATAAAATCGAAAAATTGAATGAAAAGAAAATCAGACAACCTCTAAAACGTACTCCATTGGGGATACCTGATAATGATACATTTAGATGGTGTCTTCCCAGACTGAATGATAACACCAACAATAAGTAGTTACAATATATGGCATAATTATATGCATTAAGTGTATGGTTGTAAATATCAGTGACCTGATATTTACAAACAACAACGCCCACGCGGCCTGGTCCACGACCAGGCCTCCCGGTGGATCGGGGCCTAATCAACCAGGCTGTTACTGCTGGCCGCACATAGTCCAATGTACGAACCACAGCCCGGCTGATCCGGCACCGACTTTAATTAGCTGTCCAGCTCCCTCTTGAAGGCAGCCAGGGGCCTATTGGTAATGGTGGGATGTTGTTGAACAATCTTGGGCCCCGGACACTTATGGTGTTTTTTCTTAGTGATTTAATAAAAATTATATCTCACCAATGTAAGTATCTGTCGACACATCTAGTCGACCAACATTTTCACACAAGACATGAATGGGTTTCCCTAACAGACTGGAAGAATCTGGAAGTCACTAGACACATCAGCTGAACCGCTGAGCTTCAATGGACGTCTATAAAGACGTCAGGATCAAGCAGAAGAAAGGCTAAAAATGAGTATATGAGGGAAGGGAGATATGAATACTGTATAAAGCAATCATTTAGTGATTACGTTTGGTCCACATAGTGGGCTTTATCTAGTCACAAACATATCTACCTGGGTACAGATGTGCGCATATTTAGTGAGAGTAGTGACGTGAAGAGTCAAATCAGAAATCTTGAAGCTGACTGCTGGGAAGACTAATGGTGCGTATATGGCTGAGAAGATGTGGCATTTGAAAAGAACATTACTAGAAAGGATTGGAAGTCCTGCTGCAGTGTCTCCATACTATGACCTGTTGGTGTGTTTCCCGGCAAAAAATTCAATTGTGTTGTAGAAGCCGCCGTTGTTATGGTTAAAAATGTAGGATATGCTGATGAGTGATGATTTCAAGACTGAATACAGTCAGTCGAGTACATCTTAAACACCCAGGTGGTCTCCTCAACACCATCAACATTAACCTCAGGAACAAGACTCTCTCTCTCTCTCTCTCTCTCTCTCTCTCTCTCTCTCTTGTTATCTAGTCATAGATCTCCAGAAGATTTGCGAGGCAAGATTTATCTCTGAATCCTTGCTGGCTGTTATTTATGAGCCTGTTTTTTTTTTTTTTTTTTTGAGGTGTTTCACTGCTTTTCTTCTCATAATCTTCTCCATGTCCTCACATAATACACCTGTCAGTGACACCGGCCTCCCTGTTGTTTAATGCTTCCTGTCTTTCCCCTTCCTTAAATATCAGGACTACATCTGCTGTCTTCCACACCTCCAGCAGTTGTCTTGTATCAAGTGACTTAATTGCAACTGATTACTCACACAGTACTCCTGCTACCTCTCTCAGACCATACACGCAGATGTTGTATACTTTTGTTGCCTCCTGGGTATCTATCTCAGTAGTTTCTTCATCTATTTTGTCGTGTGTTTTGTGTCCAGCACTCGTTGGTACACTCTTCTTCTCTGACTCTCTGGTAATATTGTCCCTTCTTCTTCTTCCAAAAACACCTGCTTAAATCTTTTGTTTATCTCCTTGCAGATTTCCTGGTCATTTACAATGAGCTCTCCTTCCTTTTTCATTCTTATTACCTTGTCTTTCACTGTTCTCTTCCCTCTGCTGTGGCTGTATACAACTTAGATTCAGAACTGGCTTTCGATGCCACGTTTTTTTCAAATTGTCATTAAGCCCCTCTTCTTACCCAGGAGTATTTCCTCCTGGCCCCTCTACTCTCTTCACTGTCTTGAGTTTTTTGCTTCTGTATTTTTTTTCACCTTCTTGCACTTTTAGTTTGTGGTTCTCTGCATCTTTGGGTAAGCCAAGTCTTAGTATATTCTTACCATTTCTTCTTCTGCTCTTGGGCATGAATTTCTCTTCTTCTGTCTCTCAGGCCTCTCCAGCTACATGCCCTTCACAACATTCGTTGTGTTTTCATTTCCTGCTGCATTCCATTCAAGAGTTGACTCATGTCTAAATAGTCTCCTCTTTTGAAGCTTCTTCCTTCCTGTACTGTTTCTTTCCATGTTACCTTCTTCAACATATTCAAAACTCAGTGCTGCATGGTCACCTTCAAACATGACCTTTCTGCTACCTCCGGCATCCTCCTCACTGCATCGTTTAAAACCCATGCTTTACACCCATGAAAGTGCTGGTATCACTTTACTTTTGTACTTTCTCCTTTTGCGACTGTGGATAAAGTTCACCGTCTCCACAGATGCCATCTTCTTTTCCCTCGTCAGTTGTATGGTTCACCTCGTCTTTCATAAACCAGCCTACTAACAATTCACTATCAAATATCTGAACACATTTACTTCCTTCCTACTCCCTCCAATTTGATATCCAGTATTTCAATGCCTAGCTTATTTTTTGTTACTCTCACCACCTTTCTCTTTCCTATGTTCACTTTTAATTACCTTCTTTGACAGACCCTTTTCTTCTGAATCTTCCAAACGAGCCGTGTTATCGGCAAAAACCAATTGTGATAATTCCCAATTTGTATCCAGTTTGTTAATTTTGAATCCCAATCCTCTTCCCAACACCACAGTATTCACTTTTTTTACAACCCCCATTTGTAAATATGTTAAATAACCATGGTGACATCGTGCATCCCTGGTGACATCGTGCATCCCTGGTGACATCGTGCATCCCTGGTGACATCGTGCATCCCTGGTGACATCGTGCATCCCTGGTGACATCGTGCATCCCTGGTGACATCGTGCATCCCTGGTGACATCGTGCATCCCTGGTGACATCGTGCATCCCTGTCTAAGGCCTAATTATTCTAGAAAATACCCCCCTCCGTCTCTCTACACACCTGAACCTGAGCTTCGCTCTCCTCATGCAATGTCTTTATTCTACTACTTATTCCACGCATTTGCAATTTCTGCCACATTGCACCCCTATCTACCTAATCATATGCCTTTTCTAAATCAACAAATTCAACAAAAAGTTCGTTACCATTATCTAAGTGTTGTTGACTTATGTTTCAATGTAAACATTTGTGCTACAAATCCTCCACCTTTCCTAAAACTTTCTTGTTCAATTTTAATAATACTTTTGTCTTACCCATAATTCTTTCAATAATAGCTCTACTATACACTTTAACTGGTATATTCTACAGGTTTAAGAACATAAGAACATAAGAAAGAAGGAACAGTGCAACAGGTCTACTGACCCATGCGGAGCAGGTCCATGTCCTCCCCCCCAGATTAGACCAATGACCCCCCCCCCGCCGGATTAGCCCAATGACCCACCCAGTCTGGTCATCTCCTCTCAAGGATGGAGCACTGTACCAGACCCAGCAGCACAAGCTAGTCAGGTCCAACTCACACCCACCCACACCCACTCATGTACATATCTAACCTATTTTTAAAATCACACAACGTTTTAGCCTGAATAACTGTACTCGGGAGTTTGTTCCACTCATCCACAACTCTGTTACCAAACCAGTGCTTTCCTATATCCTTCCTGAATCTGAATTTTTCCAACTTGAAACCATTGCTGCGAGTCCTGTCTTGGCTGGAAATTTTCAGCACGCTATTTACATCCCCTTTATTTATTCCTGTTTTCCATTTATACACCTCGATCATATCCCCCCTAATTCTACTCCTTTCGAGAGAGTGCAGATTCAGGGCCCTCAGTCTATCCTCATGGGGAAGATTTCTGATACATGGGATCATCTTTGTCATCTTTGTTAGTAAATTCGTAAGACAAGAATGCCCCTTTGTAAAACCGTGTTGAGAATCATTAATCAATCTGTGCCTGTCAAGATGGCTGCGAATTGCTTCGGCAGTTATTAATTCCATGAATTTTCCCTCTATGGAAGTAAGGCTTATTGGTCTATAGTTCGAAGCCAAGGACCTGTTTCTTCCCCTATAAATCGAAATTGATGATGATTTACGGTTTTTCTGACTATTTCCTGTTTACCTCTGAAACTGACTAAAAATCCAATATTTTATAGTCAAAATCTCTTCGATTTTATAGTACCGGTACATTCATATGAGTTTTAAAATAATATGATTATATTTTATCCTCTTTTCTCTTATACAGAGGAATCTTGCATTCTTTCTGCCAGTCCTTGTCTCTTAATTCCTTCTATTCCAACTGTTTACCTTCTTTCATTCTACTCACTGCCACAGTAACTTTCCGCAGACTCACATTTGGCTCTTCATCACTCCTACTGCTTCACTTCATCAATATTTAGCAACTCAGAATAATCCCTCCGTCTTCCCAGTACCTCCTCCACCTCCCCATCTAATAACTCTCTCTCTTTTAACTGCTAAATCCATTTGCTCACTTGGCTTTCTCAAGTTATTAATCTCACTCCAAAACTTTTTCTTATTCTCAGCAAAATTTTTCTTTACAAAACTTCACTGACTCTCTCACTGCTTTATCACTTCTACCTTGTTAAAGCCTCTCATATGGTAACTTTTCTTCCCATTACAACCCTCTTTACCTCAATTTTTTTTTCACTTTAAACACCCACCCTCCTACACCCATAAACTTCTGCTGCGCACTTTAACACTGTATTCTTAAGTCTATCTCATACCTTTTCAACCTTCTCCTCTCCACCTGTACTCTCTCTAGCTAACCTTTCTCCCAATAGTTGCTTATATCTTACACTATCCTCCTTTAATTTGCTGACTTTCATTTCACTCTTATCCAGTAATTTCTCTGTTTATTCCTCTTATCTTCTGAAAATTCCACAGGTTTATGATAAGCAACGCTACTGCTCAATCTCCTGTGATATCCATCTTGGAAGATCGTATCTGTTATCACCTCTATGAGCTTTGTTTCCGTGAGCGCTATAATGTCTGCGGATGCCTCTTTGTGAATGAAATGAAGACGTGAACTTTCAGTGGGATTCATAACTTACTCCACTTATGAAAAAAAAGGATGGAAAATGTAAATGTTGGAAAGTCAAGATTAACATAAATTATATTACAGTTTGATTAATTACTAAAATACAAACATGGGATGTAACTTGACTAAAAACAATGAAGTTAAACAAATTAAAACTGGATCACAGTTAAACCCATTAAAAGCAGTATAAGGATATGGTCCTCTCTGACGTGAGGTGTGTGGTACAGACAGCAGCACCGAGGTACAACTATGATCCATTATGACCTGAAAGTTGCTTAGGTGGTACAGTCACTTGCAGGGATGCAAGGACACATGCAGGAGAGTCTACCTCCAGTCATAGACTGTGATGACACCCGAGTAATACTACTACCCATGAGCCAGAGTAAAGGGAGTGCTAGTCAGACCCAGGTCTGTGTGCTGGCGTACTCACACTGACCTGAGTGAACCATTAACGTGACGGTGAATCCAGCTGATTGAGGTTTTGAAGACTCTTAGAGGTGATGAGATGACGTCAGAGATGCAGCAATGTCCCCACAGCAGTGAATCACAATTATGTGATGTAAATGTTTTTGAAAACAAAGTTGAAAAGTGAGACACTTGTGCAACATTTGGGAATTTTTATTGTGGAAACGTATCGCTATCCAGTGGCTTCTTCAGTCCAATACAGAGAGAAGAACGGTGGAAGATGAGGTGTTTGAGTTAATCAGTCCTTCAACCTGGAGTCGATGTGTTTAGTCCATCAATCTTGAAAGACCTTACCTGGAGTATACCTTTAGTATACCTGGAGAAGGTTTCGGGGGTCAACGCCACCGCGGCTCGGTCTGAGACCAGGCCTCGTGGTGGATCAGGGTTTGATCAACCAGACTCTTACGGCTGGCCGCACGCAAACTGACGTACGAACCACAGCCCGGCTGATCACGTACTGGCTTTAGGTGCCTGTCCAGTATCTTCTTGAAGACAGCCAGGGGTCTATTGGTAATCCCCCTGATGTATGCTGGGAAGCAGTTGAACAGTCCTGGGCCCCGGACACTTATTGTGCTGTTTCTTAGTACACTCCATTACCTGCCGAGTCTTTTGCTTTCATAGGGAGTGATTTTCGTGTGCAAGTTTGATACCAATCCCTCTAGGATTTTTCAAGTGTATATTATCACGCATCTGAAAGAAACAGTTGAGAAAATTTAATGTTACGTTGCAAAGTATCAGAACAGATAACAACTGCAAAACTTAGACAAACAAAATTATGTACAAGTCAAAACCAGCAGAGAATGTTACTTATGAATGTAAGGGAGACTAGTCACGTGACCCACTTGCTCCATACCTCGCCTACCAGTCACAAGTGTAGTGAGAAGTCAGACTGGCAGGCGACGGAGACGTTCGTATACCTCTGAAACCAGTTTTTCCCTATTCAGTCTACCTACACATCCTTCATTCATCCATTCATGCAAACATTAAGTATATACACGGGAACGTTTCCTCTCGTTCTCTCCATTTGTCACTCAACTCATCCTCTTAACTCCCATCAAGATCAATGAGGCTTTATTACAAACGTTTCTCAGCAAATTTCCTGGTTAGGTTAGGTTAGGTTAGGTTACGTTAGGTTCATTTGTTCTCTATCCTCAAAAAATCACCAATAACCTTTTTTTGAGTCTCTGATCTGACGTCAGTTTGGCTGAGAAGCTGACCCCCCCCCACCCCTCATCTAACTGCTGGGTTGAACTGGACAAGTAATGCAGCAGTGGGGCCCCAGAACTGCTATACTTTGAACTGTCAGTTCACTGGTCGAGAGGACATGTCAATGGGTGAGTGGTAAACCTTGAATAAATTGTAACATTCTTGGCACACGCTACATGGCCCACCATGGGTGAGGGTGACCACCATGGGTGAGGGTGGCCACCATGGGTGAGGGTGGGCCCTTCATGGGTGAGAGTGGGTCCACCATGGGTGAGGGTGGCCACCATGGGTGAGGGTGGGCCCTTCATGGGTGAGAGTGGGTCCACCATGGGTGAGGGTGGCCACCATGGGTGAGGGTGGGCCCTTCATGGGTGAGAGTGGGTCCACCATGGGTGGGTCCATGGGTGAGGGTGGGCCCTTCATGGGTGAGAGTGGGTCCACCATGGGTGAGGGTGACCACCATGGGTGAGGGTGGGCCCTTCATGGGTGAGAGTGGGTCCACCATGGGTGAGGGTGACCACCATGGGTGAGGGTGGGCCCTTCATGGGTGAGAGTGGGTCCACCATGGGTGAGGGTGGCCACCATGGGTGAGGGTGGGCCCTTCATGGGTGAGAGTGGGTCCACCATAGGTGAGGGTGGCCACCATGGGTGAGGGTGGGCCACCATGGACGAGGGTGGGCCACCATGGGTGAGGGTGGGCATTACGAACACAGGTAATGAATGGCCTGTGAGACCTGGTCGTAATGGGAATTGGAGCAAACAAACTCACCCTTCATCCACTATATACAGATATGTACACTATGTACAATATGTGCAGATAGAATAATAATAAGTGTACACACCACGGTGACAGATGGCAAAGCACAAGCCAGAGAGAGTGCACCATACTCAACCAGCAGGTAGGCAAGTCTGTCAATGCTTACCGCAAAGTGAGCCACGTTCCTTCAGCTTTGGCGGGCTCGCCTGTGATTGGTTAATGAACCAAGGTACTGATTTAACGACGGGTACCCTATCGATCGTTGAACCCTTAGCACTAGAAAGAGAGAGACGTTTCCTATACAGACAAAGGCGAAGAGTCACAGAGCTGCTGAGAAGGGCCAATATATCTGAAATACGACGGAAGATGGGACATACACAGATGATAGCCAAGAAATGAGTGTGATACTAAAGTCCCAATACGACTCAGTGTTCAGCTAGCCGCTACCCAGACTAAGGGTGGACAATCCAAATGAATTCTTCATGAACGAGACCCAAAATTTTGTCATCTCAAAAATCTCGGATATTATCTTAACACCACAAGACTTTGAAAAGGGAATACATTGCATGCCCATGCACTCTGCCCCAGGCCCAGACTCATGGAACTCTGTGTTCATTAAGAACTGCAAGAGGCCCCTGTCTCGTGCCTTCAGCATTCTATGAAAAGGGAGCATGGGCACAGGGATCATCACACACTCACTCAAAACAGACATAGCCCCACTCTACAAAGGTAGCAGTAAAGCAATTGCAAAGAACTACAGATCGATAACACTAACATCCCATATCATAAAAATCTTGGAAAGGGTTCTAAGAAGGCAAGATCGCCAACCACCTAGATTCTCATCAGTTATACAACCCAGGGCAACACGAGTTTAGAGGAGGTCGCTCCTGCCCGTCCCAGCTACTGAACCACTATGACAAGGTCTTGGATGCTGTAGAGAATAAATAAAATACAGACGTAGTATAAACAGACTAGGCAAAAGCTATCGACAAGTGTGACCATCGTGTAATGACTCACAAAATGTGTGATAAAGGAATAACAGGAGAAATTGGTAGATGGATCTATAGCTTCCTGACAAATTGAACACAAACAGTAATAATAAACAGTGAAGTCCCAGGCAGCCACGGTGAAAATCTCTGTTCCACAAGGCACAGTACTCGCTCCCATTCTATTCCTCATCCTCATATCAGACATAGACAGAGATGTAAGCCATAGCTCCGTGTCTTCCTTTGCGGATGACACCCGAATTGCCATGACAGTGACCTCCATCGAAGACACCACAAGATTCTAAGCGGACATCAACCAAATCTTCGAATAGGCCACTCAAAACAATATGAAGTTCAATGAAGAGGAATTTCAACTACTCAGATATCGAAAACTTGAGGAAATTAAAACTGTATCAGGGTATACGACAAATTCTAACCATACAATAGAGCGAAAAAGTAATGTGAAGGACCTGGGATCTCACCTTCAAAGACCATAATAAAGTATCTACCGCATCTATTAGGAAAAATGATAGAATGGATAATGAGAACCTTCAAATCTAGGAACGCCAAGCCCATGATTCTTTTCAAATCGCTTTTTCTCTCTACGCTGGAATACTGCTGTACAATAACTGCCCCCTTTAAGGCAGGAAAATTGCTGACCTGGAGAGGATACAGAGAACTTTCACGGCACACATCAGTACGATAAAACACCTAAATTACTGGAAACGGTTGAAGTCTCTTGATTTGAATTCCTTGGAACACAGGCGAGAGAAATACATGATAATATACAACTGGAAAATCCTAGAGGGATTAGTACCAAACTTGCACACGAAAGTCACTCCCTATGAAAGCAACAGACTCGGCAGGAGATGCAGCATTACCCCAATGTAAAGCAGGGTGGCCAAGAGTACACCGAGAGACAACACAATAAGTGTCCGGGGCCCAAAACTGTTCAACTGCCTCCTAGCATACATAAAAGGGATTATCACTAGACCTCTGGCTGTCTTCAAGAAGGCACTGGACAAGCACCTGAAGTCAGTACCTAACCAGCCGGGCTGTGGATCATACTTCAGTTTGCGTGCGGCCAGCAGTAACAGCCTGGTTGATCAGACTCTGATCCACCACGAGGCCTGGTCTCAGACCGAGTCTCGGGGGCGTTGACCCCCGAAACCCTCCCCAGGTATTACCCAGGTATACCCGGCTCGCTGGTTGAGAGGCAGCCTCTATGTGAGTGTGACATACGCCGAGTGGGCATGCCACAGTGGGCCACCATGGGTGAGGGTGGGCCACCATGGGTGAAGTGACCACCATGGATGACGGTGGGCCACCCTGGGTGAACGTGGGCCACCATGGATGAGGGTAGGCCACCATGGATGAGGGTGGGCCACCATGGGTGAGGGTGGGTCACCATGGGTGAGCGTGGCCACCATGGATGAGGGTGGCCACCATGGATGAGGGTGGGCTATCATGGATGAGGGTGGGCCACCATGGGTGAGGGTGGGCCACCATGGATGAGGGTGGACCACCATGGATGAGGGTGGGCCACCATGGGTGAAGGTGGGCCACCATGGGTGAGGGCGGCCACCATGGATGAGGGTGGGCCACCATGGGTGAGGGTGGACCACCATGGGTGAGGGTGGGCCACCATGGGTGACAGTGGACACCATGGATGAGGGCGGGCCACCATGGATGAGGGTGGACCACCATGGATGAGGGTGGGCCACTATGGATGAGGGTGGGCCACCATGGGTGAGGGTGGCCATCATGGGTGAGGGTGGGCCATCATGGGTGAGGGTGGCCACCATGGGTGAGGGTGGCCACCATGGATGAAGGTGGGCCACCATGGGTGAGGGTGGACCACCATGGGTTAGGGTGGGCCTCCATGGCTGAGGGTGGGCCACCATGGGTGCAGGTGGGCAACAATGGGCGAGGGTGGCCACCATGGGTGAGGGTGGGCCACTATGGGTGAGGGTGGCCACCATGGGTGAGGGTGTGCCACTATAGGTGAGGATGGCCACCATGGGTGAGGGTGGCCACCATGGGTGAGGGTGGCCACCATGGGTGAGGGTGTGCCACTATGGGTGAGGGTGGCCACCATGGGTGAGGGAGGCCACCATGGGTGAGGGTGACCACCATGGGTGAGGGTGGCCACCATGGGTGACGGTGGCCACCATGGGTGAGGGTGTGCCACTATGGGTGAGGGTGTCCACTATGGGTGAGGGTGGCCACCATGGGTGAGGGTGGCCACCATGGGTGAGGGTGGCCACCATGGGTGCGGGTGGGCAACAATGGGTGAGGGTGGCCACCATGGGTGAGGGTGGGCCACTATGGGTGAGAGTGGCCACCATGGGTGAGGGTGGCCACCATGGGTGAGGGTGTGCCACTATGGGTGAGGGTGGCCACCATGGGTGAGGGTGGCCACCATGGGTGAGGGTGGCCACCATGGGTGAGGGTGGCCACCATGGGTGAGGGTGTGCCACTATGGGTGAGGGTGGCCACCATGGGTGAGGGTGGCCACCATGGGTGAGGGTGGCCACCATGGGTGAGGGTGGCCACCATGGGTGAGGGTGGCCACCATGGGTGAGGGTGGCCACCATGGGTGAGGGTGTGCCACTATGGGTGAGGGTGTCCACCATGGGTGAGGGTGTCCACCATGGGTGAGGGTGGCCACCATGGGTGAGGGTGGCCACCATGGGTGAGGGTGGCCACCATGGGTGAGGGTGGCCACCATGGGCGAGGGTGGCCACCATGGGTGAGGGTGGCCACCATGGGTGAGGGTGGTCACCATGGGTGAGGGTGGTCACCATGGGTGAGGGTGGCCACCATGGGTGAGGGTGGTCACCATGGGTGAGGGTGGTCACCATGGGTGAGGGTGGCCACCATGGGTGAGGGTGGCCACCATGGGTGAGGGTGGCCACCATGGGTGAGGGTGGCCACCATGGGTGAGGGTGGCCACCATGGGTGAGGGTGGCCACCATGGGTGAGGGTGCCCAACATGGGTGAGGGTGGCCACCATGGGTGAGGGTGGCCACCATGGGTGAGGGTGGCCACCATGGGTGAGGGTGGCCACCATGGGTGAGGGTGGCCACCATGGGTGACGGTGCCCAACATGGGTGAGGGTGAGCTGCCATTAATGTTCACTAACTTAAAAGGTTTTTGAATCTGGTGGTGAGGTGAGTCTGGGAGCAAGTGACCTGCTCCAGACCACTTAGTCTGCTCCAGACCACTTAGTCTGCTCCAGACCACTTGGTATGCTCCAGACCACTTGGTCTGCTCCAGACCACTTAGTCTGCTCCAGACCACTTAGTCTGCTCCAGACCACTTAGTCTGTTCCAGACCACTTAGTCTGCTCCGGACCACTAAGTCTGCTCCAGACCACTTAGTCTGCTCCAGACCACTTAGCCTGCTCCAGACCACTTAGTCTGCTCCAGACCACTTAGTCTGCTCCAGACTACTTAGTCTGCTCCAGACCACTTAGTCTGCTCCAGACCACTTAGTCTGCTCCAGACCACTTAGTCTGCTCCAGACCACTTAGTCTGCTCCAGACTACTTAGTCTGCTCCAGACCAGTTAGTCTGCTCCAAACCACTTAGTCTGCTCCAGACCACTTAGTCTGCTCCTGACCACTTAATCTGCTCCAGACCACTTAGTCTGCTCCAGATTACTTAGTCTGCTCCTGACCACTTAATCTGCTCCAGACCACTTAGTCTACTCCAGACCACTTAGTCTGCTCCAGACCACTTAGTCTGCTTCAGAACACTTAACCTGCTCCATACCACTTAGTCTGCTCCAGACCACTTAATACCACTGCTCTCCAGCCACTTAGTCTGCTTCGGACCACTTAGTCTGCTCCATACCACTTAATCTGCTCTAAGCCACTTAGTCTGCTCCAGGCCACTTAGTCTGCCCCAGACCATTTTGTCTGCTCCAGCCTTCTCCATACCACTTAGTCTGCTCCAGACCACTTTGTCTGCTCCTGACCACTTAATCTGCTCCAGACCACTTAGTCTGCTCCAGATTACTTAGTCTGCTCCTGACCACTTAATCTGCTCCAGACCACTTAGTCTACTCCAGACCACTTAGTCTGCTCCAGACCACTTAGTCTGCTTCAGAACACTTAACCTGCTCCATACCACTTAGTCTGCTCCAGACCACTTAATCTGCTCCAAGCCACTTAGTCTGCTTCGGACCACTTAGTCTGCTCCATACCACTTAATCTGCTCTAAGCCACTTAGTCTGCTCCAGGCCACTTAGTCTGCCCCAGACCATTTTGTCTGCTCCAGACCACTTAGTCTGCTCCAGACCACTTAGTCTGCTCCTGACCACTTAATCTGCTCCAGACCACTTAGTCTGCTCCAGATTACTTAGTCTGCTCCTGACCACTTAATCTGCTCCAGACCACTTAGTCTACTCCAGACCACTTAGTCTGCTCCAGACCACTTAGTCTGCTTCAGAACACTTAACCTGCTCCATACCACTTAGTCTGCTCCAGACCACTTAATCTGCTCCAAGCCACTTAGTCTGCTTCGGACCACTTAGCCTGCTCCAGACCACTTAGTATGCTCCAGGCCACTTAGTCTGCCCAAGACCATTTTGTCTGCTCCAGGCCACTTTGTCTTCTCCATACCGCTTAGTTTGCTCCAGACAACTTAGTCTGCTTCAGAACACTTAATCTGCTCCATACCACTTAGTCTTCTGCAGATCACTTAGTCTGCTCCAGACCACTTAGTCTGCTCCAGATCACTTGGTCTGTTCCAGACCACTTAGTCTGCTCCAGACCACTTAATCTGCTCCAATCCACTTAGTCTGCTCCAGACCACTTAATCTGCTCCAAGCCACTTAGTCTGCTTCGGACCACTTAGTCTGCTCCATACCACTTAATCTGCTTTAAGCCACTTAGTCTGCTCCAGATCACTCTGTCTGTTCCAGACCACTTAGTCTGCTCCAGACCACTTAATCTGCTCCAGACCACTTAGTCTGCTCCACACCACTTAGTCTGCTTCAGACCACTTAGTCTGCTCCATACCACTTTGTCTGATCCATACCACTTAGTCTGCTCCATACCACTTAGTCTTCTCCATACCACGTAGTCTGCTCCAAACCACTTAGTCTGCTCCAAACCACTTAGTCTGCTCCAAACCACTTATTCTGCTCCATACCACTTAGCCTGCTCCATACCACTTAGTCTGCTCCATACCACTTAGTCTGTTCCATACCACTTAGTCTGCTCCAAACCACTTAGTCTGCTCCATAGCACTTAGTCTGCTCCAAACCACTTAGTCTGCACCAAACCACTTTTTCTGCTCCATACTACTTAGTCTGCTCCATAGCACTTAGTCTGCTTCAGACCACTGAGCCTGCTTAAGACCACTTAGCCTGCTCCATACCACTGAGCCTACTCCAGACCACTTAGTCTGCTTCAGACCACTTAGTCTCCTCCATACCACTTAGTCTGTTCCAGAGCACTTAGTCTGCTTCATACCAGTTAGTCTGCTCCAGACCACTTATTCTGCTCCTGACCACTTAGCCTGCTCCAGACCACTTAGCATGCTCCAGGCCACTTAGTCTGTCCCAGACCATTTTGTCTGCTCCAGACCACTTAGTCTGCTCCGTACCACTGAGCCTGCTCCATACCACTGAGCCTGCTCCAGACCACTTAGTCTGCTCCAGAGCACTTAGTCTGCTTCATACCACTTAGTCTGCTCCAGACCACTTAGTCTGCTTCAGACCACTTAGTCTGCTCCAAACCACTTAGTCTGCTCCAAACCGCTTATTCTGCTCCATACCACTTAGCCTGCTCCAGACCACTTAGTATGCTCCAGGCCACTTAGTCTGCCCAAGACCATTTTGTCTGCTCCAGGCCACTTTGCCTTCTCCATACCACTTAGTCTGCTCCAGACCACTTTGTCTGCTCCAGGCCACTTTGTCTTCTCCATACCACTTAATCTGCACCAGACCACTTAGTCTGCTCCAGACCACTTGGTCTGCTCCAGACCACTTGGTCTGCTCCAGACCACTTGGTCTGCTCCAGACCACTTAGTCTGCTCCAGACCACTTGGTCTGCTCCAGACCACTTAATCTGCTCCAAGCCACTTTGTCTGCTCCAGACCACTTAGTTTGCACCAGACCACTTGGTCTGCTCCATACCATTTAGTCTGCTTCCACCCACTTTGTCTGCTCTAGACCACTTAGTCTGCTGCAGACTACTTGGTCTGCTCCAGACCGCTTAGTCTGCTCCAGACCGCTTAGTCTGCTCCAGGCCACTTAGTCTGCTCCATCTGCTCCAGATCACTTGGTCTGCTCCAGACCACTTAGTCTGCTCCAGACCGCTTAGTCTGCTCCAGGCCACTTAGTCTGCTCCATACCACTTAATCTGCACCAGACCACTTGGTCTGCTCCATACCACTTACTCTGCTCCAGACCACTTGGTCTGCTCGAGACCACTTAGTCTGCTCCAGACCGCTTAGTCTGCTCCAGACCACTTGGTCTGCTCCATACCACTTAATCTGCACCAGACCACTTGGTCTGCTCCATACCGCTTAGTCTGCTTCCGACCACTTGGTCTGCTCCAGACCACTTAGTCTGCTCTAGACCATTTAGTCTGCTCTAGACCAGTGTGTGGCACTGTTAGTACAGTGTGGCATTTCTTGTATAGTGACGCTGCTAGTACGGCGGCCATTCTTGTACAGTGTGACACTGCTTGTATAGTGGCACTGGTAGTATGGTGGCCCTGCTAGTACAATGTGGCACTGATTGTATAGTGGCAGTGCTAGTATGGTTGCCCTGCTAGTACACTATGGCACTGCTTGTATAGTGGCACTGCTAGTATGGTGGCCCTGCTAGTACAGTGTAGCACTGATTGTATAGTGACAATGCTAGTACAGTGTGGCACTGCTAGTATGGTGGCTCTGCTAATACAATGTGGCACTGCTTGTATAGTGATGCTATTATGGCAGCCCTGCTAGTACAGTGTGGCCCTGCTTGTATAGCGACACTGCTAGTATGGTGGCCCTGCTAGTACAGTGTGGCACTGCTTGAATAGTGGCACTGCTAGTATAGTGGCTCTGCTAGTACAGTGTGGCACTGCTTGTATAGTGACACTCCTAGTATGGTGGCCCTGCTAGTACAGTGTGGCGCTGCTTGTATAGAGACACTGCTAGTATGGTGGCCCTGCTAGTACAGTGTGGCACTGCTTGTATAGTGGCACTGCTAGTATAGTGGCCCTGCTTGTACAGTGTGGCTCTGATTGTATAGTGGTACTGCTAATATGGTGGCTCTGCTAATACATTGTGGCACTGTTTGTATAGTGACGCTGCAAGCATGGTGGCCCTGCTAGTACAGTGTGGCGCTGCATGTATAGTGACACTCCTAGTATGGTGGCCCTGCTAGTACAGTGTGGCACTGCTTGTATGGTGGTACTGCTAGTATAGTGGCCCTGCTAGTACAGTGTGGCACTGTTTGTATAGTGGCACTGCCAGTATAGTGGCCCTGCTAGTACAGTGTGGCACGGCATGTATAGTGGCACTGGTAGTATGGTAGCCCTGCTAGTACAGTGAGGCACTGATTGTATAGTGACAATGCTAGTACAGTGTGGCACTGCTAGTATGATGGCTCTGCTAATACAATGTGGCACTGCTTGTATAGTGATGCTGCTAGTATGGCGGCCCTGCTAGTACAGTATGGCACTGCTTGTATAGTAACACTCCTAGTATGGTGGCCCTGCTAGTACAGTGTTTCGTTGCTTGTATAGTGACACTGCTAGTATGGTGGCCCTGCTAGTACAGTGTGGCACTGCTTGTATAGTGGCACTGCTAGTATAGTGGCCCTGCTAGTACAGTGTGGCACTGCTTGTATAGTGGCACTACTAGTACGGTGGCCCTTGTAGTACAGTGTGGCACTGCTTGTATAGTGAAACTGCTAGTATGGTGGCCCTGCTAGTACAGTGTGGCACTGCTTGTTTAGTGGCACTGCTAGTATAGTGGCCCTGCTTGTACAGTGTGGCTCTGATTGTATAGTGGTACTGCTAATATGGTGGCTCTGCTAATAGAATGTGGCACTGTTTGTATAGTGACGCTGAAAGTATGGTGGCTCTGCTAATACAATGTGGCACTGTTTGTATAGTGACGCTGCAAGTATGGTTGCCCTGCTAGTACAGTGTGGCGCTGCTTGTATAGTGACACTCCTAGTATGGTGGCCCTGCTAGTACAGTGTGGAACTGCTTGTATGGTGGTACTGCCAGTATAGTGGCCCTGCTAGTACAGTGTGGCACTGTTTGTATAGTGGCACTGCTAGTATGGTGGCCCTGCTAGTACACTATGGCACTGCTTGTATAGTGGCACTGCTAGTATGGTAGCCCTGCTGTTCTCTGCTCTATGTACCAGCTTTTGGCGCCGACAAATTGGTTAGCATAGTTTCCCAACATATGTGTGAGGAAAAAGTTAAACCTAATAGTGAATAGAGTATCTTAGAGTAAATCTTTAACATCTGCAATAGATTACTTATCGAGTATTAAATCTCACATGTTAGCCAGCCACAGGACGGTGCGAGATGCTGTGGAATGATGTAGAATGCTTTGGGAAGGTGCGGGATACTGTGGGATTGTGTAGAATGCTGTGGGACTATGTGGAGCGCTGCGGAATGCTGAGGGATTGTGTGGGCTGCTGCATGTTGCTGTGGTGCACTGTCTTCTGGTCTTTGGTCCTCCTAGATACTACACGGTAGCTTCCCTCAAACTGTTAAACCTTCCTGGGAGAGCCTCAGCACCTAGTTAGCACTAGGTACCCGGCTAGCACTCAGTACCTGACTATCACTCGGTACCTGGCTAGCACTCAATACCTGGCTAGCACTCAGTACATGGCTGGCGCACTCATCCTGGCCAGCCATAATTAACCATGCTTACAGGATGGCCAAAATAACAAGCAGGACAGTGGGTTTCGTGCGGAGTTCGTTGAATTCAAGACGAACGTCCCTTAACGGTGAGCTGGAGTGTCTGTAGTGTGAGAAACACCCTGCTAGTTGCTCTCGTCACATGTTACACTCCCTACACATCCCTCCCTCCCTCCCTCCACAGGCTCTCCCTCCTCACCCCCTGTCTCCACACGCCCTCCATCCATCCACACCCCTCCCTCCCTTCACACTCCTCCCTCCCATCACACCGCTCCACACCTTTCTTTCCTTTCACAACCCCTCCCTCTCATAACACCCCTCCCTTCTTCCTTTCACACCCCTCCTTGCGTACTTCTCCTTCCCGCCACACCTCTCCTGTCTTCCCAACCCTTCCCTCAACACTACTCACTCCAGAAACCTTCACTCCAAACCTCTCCTTCCTTCCCTTCCTCCTCCTTTTTTTCTTCCTCACCCGTCGCTCCCTCCCTGGCACTCCGGGGTCACACATGCAGCTGGCCACATTTCCTGCAGTATTTACATGCAGAGAGGTTATAACGTTTACAATAGGCAGAAGTCATCAAGAGGATGGGGTGAGGGAGAGTAGGATGTGGGGGAAGGGTGAGGTGGAAGGTGAGTGGTGGAGGGGTGCGGTGAGAGAACGGGCAGGGATGACAAGTATAGTTAAAGGGTGGAAGGTATATTTGTGTCTGAAGGTTACCTGAAGGATACCTGATGGATACTTGAAGGATACTTCAAGTGTCCAAGTATCCTTCAAGGATACTTCATGTGTCCAAGTATCCTTCAAGGATACTTGAAGGATGTTTCCGGCTGTCAGCACCCCCCGCGGCCTGGTCCCAAACCAGACCTCCTGGTGGATCAAGGCCTGATCCACCAGGTCTCGTACGAACCACAATCCGATTGGTCACACACTCGTCTGAGAAACTTGTCCAGTTCTTTCATAAAGACAGCCAGAGGTTTGTAGGTAATTTCCATTGCACACGGAAGGAGGGTGTTGAGTCGGGAACCTCTGACACTCGTCAAGTTCACTTATAGTGAGCTCGTCGCGTCTCTCCTTTTCATGTGATTTCAGTCACTATAGAATTTTACAGGGATAAATTATGATGTTCCTATCATTCATCTGAAGTAACTTCAGGCATACTCGGTAATTCAGATGAACAGTGAAAATTCTTTGTACATTTTTCAACTCGGTAATGTATCCTGCCTTGAACAGTCCTGAGAGTACACAGCATTATTCCAGGTTGGAGAGAACAATTGACATTAATATTTTCATCGGTGGCTCAACATTTCATGTGTTGAAAGTTCTATTTATCCAGCCCATCACTTTCCTCGCGGCAGCAATAGCAACATTCTTGTGATCCTTAAATGAGAGATTATTACGAACACAGGTAATGATGGCCTGTGACCTAGTCGTAATGATGGCCTGTGACCTGGTCGTAATGATGGCCTGTGACCTGGTCGTAATGATGGTCTGTGACCTAGTCGTAATGATGGCCTGTGACCTAGTCGTAATGATGGCCTGTGACCTGGTCGTAATGATGGCCTGTGACCTGGTCGTAATGATGGCCTCTGACCTGGTCGTAATGATGGCCTGTGACCTGGTCGTAATGATGGCCTCTGACCTGGTCGTAATGATGGCCTGTGACCTGGTCGTAATGATGGTCTGTGACCTAGTCGTAATGATGGCCTGTGACCTAGTCGTAATGATGGCCTGTGACCTGGTCGTAATGATGGCCTGTGACCTGGTCGTAATGATGGCCTGTGACCTAGTCGTAATGATGGCCTGTGACCTAGTCGTAATGATGGCCTGTGACCTGGTCGTAATGATGGCCTGTGACCTGGTCGTAATGATGGTCTGTGACCTAGTCGTAATGATGGCCTGTGACCTAGTCGTAATGATGGCCTGTGACCTGGTCGTAATGATGGCCTGTGACCTGGTCGTAATGATGGCCTGTGACCTAGTCGTAATGATGGCCTGTGACCTAGTCGTAATGATGGCCTGTGACCTGGTCGTA
The DNA here is from genome assembly GCF_038502225.1 of Cherax quadricarinatus. NCBI lineage: Eukaryota > Metazoa > Arthropoda > Malacostraca > Decapoda > Parastacidae > Cherax > Cherax quadricarinatus. The sequence continues at coordinate 38,740,361 of NC_091301.1, read as the reverse complement.
ATGATGGCCTGTGACCTAGTCGTAATGATGGCCTGTGACCTGGTCGTAATGATGGCCTGTGACCTGGTCGTAATGATGGCCTGTGACCTGGTCGTAATGATGGCCTCTGACCTGGTCGTAATGATGGCCACTGACCTGGTCGTAATGATGGCCTGTGACCTGGTCGTAATGATGGCCTGTGACCTGGTCGTAATGATGGCCTGTGACCTGGTCGTAATGATGGCCTGTGACCTGGTCGTAATGATGGCCTGTGACCTGGTCGTAATGATGGCCTGTGACCTGGTCGTAATGATGGCCTGTGACCTGGTCGTAATGATGGCCTGTGACCTGGTCGTAATGATGGCCTGTGACCTGGTCGTAATGATGGCCTGTGACCTGTTCGTAATGATGGCCTGTGACCTGGTCGTAATGATGGCCTGTGACCTGTTCGTAATGATGGCCTGTGACCTGGTCGTAATGATGGCCTGTGACCTGGTCGTAATGATGGCCTGTGACCTGGTCGTAATGATGGCCTGTGACCTGGTCGTAATGATGGCCTGTGACCTGGTCGTAATGATGGCCTGTGACCTGGTCGTAATGATGGCCTGTGACCTGGTCGTAATGATGGCCTGTGACCTGGTCGTAATGATGTCTGCTGGTGTGACCTGGTCGTAATGATGGCCTGTGACCTGGTCGTAATGATGGCCTGTGACCTGGTCGTAATAATGGCCTGTGACCTGGTCGTAATAATGGCCTTTGACCTGGTCGTAATAATGGCCTGTGACCTGGTCGTAATGATAGCCTGTGACCTGGTCGTAATAATGATCTCTGACCTGGTCGTAATGAGTTGGAGCAAAATAAACTCAGCAGTAATATTTAATTTGTATTTCCTTTAACAAATGTTTACATACAGTTTACCCACATTTATGTACACTGTACAGTTTAATATAAGTGTACCACACGGTAATAAAGGCAAAGACAGAAGCCTGAGAGAGAGCACCGCGCTTCAACCAGCTAGTGGCAAGTCTGGCAGATGCTGACCACGAGTAGCACCACGTCACCTCAGCACTTGGCAGGCCCGCCTGTGATTGGACAATGAAACAAAGTACTGATTTAACGATGGGTACCCTTAAAGTCAAACCTTTAGCACCCGGTTCGCTGGTTGGGAGGCAACCTATATGGGAGTGTGCACGTACGTCGAATAAAGTGTAACGTTCTCTTTACATGCCACAGAGATCATCCGACATCTGCACTCCCATGTCTCGCACATGAAACTTTCGCTCTATTGAGTGATTTGTGTTCGCCTTATATTCCGTTTCGATCTTTATTTCCTCCATTCTTCCCTAGCGAAGCAAGTGAAACTTGTCCTTCTTAATTATCATAATATTCTCTGAGGTTCACTGGAAGACTTCAGTTATACCCGCTTGATGATTAGCTGCCTCTCCGAGGGACGCCACTCTCACAGAGACTCTGGTGACATCAGAAAAGTATGTTACGGTGCAATATTTTATGTACTTGTCTATGTTGGATGTGAGAATGAGAAACAAAAGTGGGGGCGAGTACTGTGCCTTGAGGAGCAGAGCTTTTCACTGTGGCTGCCGTCGACCTCTGTTACTACTACTTACTAGATAGAGGAGAGTCTGTGTCGAAAGGGCTAAAATATTGGAGATCATGGTAATAGTGAGTCATTGATGGGAATGGTGAGTCATTCATGGCGATGGTGAGTCATTCATGGTGACGAGATACATCAGTGGTGATGAAATTCATCCATGGTAATGGTGAGTTATTCATTGTGATGGTAAGAGTTATTCAGGGTAATGGTGAGTCATTCATGGTGATGGTGAGAGTCATTCATGGTGATGGTGAGTCATGGTGATGAGATTTATGCTGATGGTGAGTCATTCATGTGGTGATGGTGAATGTCATATAAGGTGATGTTGAGAGTCATTTTGGGCGATGGTGAGTCATCTATGGTGATGATATTAATTTTGATGGTGAGTCAGTCATGGTGATGGTGAGTCATTTATGGTGATGAGATTCATGGTGATGGTGAGAGTCATTTATGGTGATGAGCCATTCATGGTGATGGTGAGTCATTCATGGTGATGGTGAGTCATTCATGGTGATGGTGAGTCATTCATGGTGATGGCGAGTCATTTATGGTGATGAGATTATGATGATGGTGAGAGTCACCATAGTCGTATCATACAGTAAACCAGTGAGTCACCATAATTGTATTATACAATAAACCAGTGAGTCACCATAGTTGTATTATACAATAAACCAGTGAGTCACCATAATTGTATTATACAATAAACCAGTGAGTTACCATAGATATATTATACAATAAACCAATGAGTCACTAGTTGTATTATATAATAAACCAGTGAGTCACAATAGTCGTATCATACAATAAACCAGTGAGTCACCATAGTTGCATCATACACTAAACCAGTGAGTCACCATAGCTGCATCATACAATAAACCAGTGAGTCACCATAGTTCCATCATACAATAAACCAGTGAGTCACCATAGCTGCATCATACAATAAACCAGTGAGTCACCATAGTTCCATCATACAATAAACCAGTGAGTCACAATAGTTGCATCATACGATAAACCAGTGAGTCACCATAGTTGCATCATACAATAAACCAGTGAGTCACGATAGCTGCATCATACAATAAACCAGTGAGTCACAATAGTTGCATCATACGATAAACCAGTCAGTCACCATAGTTCCACCATACAATAAACCAGTGAGTCACCATAGTTGCATCCTACAATAAACCAGTGAGTCACCATAGTTGCATCATACAATAAACCAGTGAGTCACAATAGTTGCATCATACGATAAACCAGTGAGTCACCATAGTTGCATCATACGATAAACCAGTGAGTCACCATAGTTGCATCATACGATAAACCAGTGAGTCACCATAGTTGCATCATATAATAAACCAGTGAGTCACCATAGTTGCATCATACAATAAACCAGGGAGTCACCATAGTTCCATCATACAATAAACCAGTGAGTCACCATAGTTGCATCATACAATAAACCAGTGAGTCACCATAGTTGCATCATACGATAAACCAGTGAGTCACCATAGTTCCATCATATAATAAACCAGTGAGTCACCATAGTTGCATCATATAATAAACCAGTGAGTCACCATAGTTGCATCATATAATAAACCAGGAAGTCACCATAGTTGCATCATATAATAAACCAGTGAGTCACCATAGTTGCATCATATAATAAACCAGGGAGTCACCATAGTTGCATCATATAATAAACCAGTGAGTCACCATAGTTGCCTCATATAATAAACCAGGGAGTCACCATAGTTCCATCATATAATAAACCAGTGAGTCACCATAGTTGCATCATATAATAAACCAGTGAGTCACCATAGTTGCCTCATATAATAAACCAGGGAGTCACCATAGTTGCATCATATAATAAACCAGTGAGTCACCATAGTTGCATCATATAATAAACCAGTGAGTCACCATAGTTGCATCACATAATAAATACCAGTGAGTCACCATAGTTGCATCATATAATAAACCAGGGAGTCACCATAGTTGCATCATATAATAAACCAGTGAGTCACCATAGTTGCATCACATAATAAATACCAGTGAGTCACCATAGTTGCATCGTATAATAAACCAGTGAGTCACCATAGTTGCATCATATAATAAACCAGTGAGTCACCATAGTTCCATCACATAATAAATACCAGTGAGTCACCATAGTTGCATCATATAATAAACCAGTGAGTCACCATAGTTGCATCACATAATAAATACCAGTGAGTCACCATAGTTGCATCATATAATAAACCAGTGAGTTACCCTAGTTGCATCATATAATAAACCAGTGAGTCACCATAGTTGCATCACATAATAAATACCAGTGAGTCACCATAGTTGCATCATACAATAAACCAGTGAGTCACCATAGTTCCATCATATAATAAACCAGTGAGTCACCATAGTTGCATCACATAATAAATACCAGTGAGTCACCATAGTTGCATCATACAATAAACCAGTGAGTCACCATAGTTGCATCATATAATAAACCAGGGAGTCACCATAGTTGCATCATATAATAAACCAGGGAGTCACCATAGTTGCATCATATAATAAACCAGTGAGTCACCATAGTTGCATCATATAATAAACCAGGGAGTCACCATAGTTGCATCATATAATAAACCAGGGAGTCACCATAGTTGCATCATATAATAAACCAGTGAGTCACCATAGTTGCATCATATAATAAACCAGGGAGTCACCATAGTTGCATCATATAATAAACCAGGGAGTCACCATAGTTGCATCATATAATAAACCAGGGAGTCACCATAGTTGCATCATATAATAAACCAGGGAGTCACCATAGTTGCATCATATAATAAACCAGGGAGTCACCATAGTTGCATCATATAATAAACCAGGGAGTCACCATAGTTGCATCATATAATAAACCAGGGAGTCACCATAGTTGCATCATATAATAAACCAGGGAGTCACCATAGTTGCATCATATAATAAACCAGGGAGTCACCATAGTTGCATCATATAATAAACCAGTGAGTCACCATAGTTGCATCATATAATAAACCAGGGAGTCACCATAGTTGCATCATATAATAAACCAGGGAGTCACCATAGTTGCATCATATAATAAACCAGTGAGTCACCATAGTTGCATCATATAATAAACCAGGGAGTCACCATAGTTGCATCATATAATAAACCAGGGAGTCACCATAGTTGCATCATATAATAAACCAGGGAGTCACCATAGTTGCATCATATAATAAACCAGGGAGTCACCATAGTTGCATCATATAATAAACCAGGGAGTCACCATAGTTGCATCATATAATAAACCAGTGAGTCACCATAGTTGCATCATATAATAAACCAGGGAGTCACCATAGTTGCATCATATAATAAACCAGGGAGTCACCATAGTTGCATCATATAATAAACCAGGGAGTCACCATAGTTGCATCATATAATAAACCAGTGAGTCACCATAGTTGCATCATATAATAAACCAGGGAGTCACCATAGTTGCATCATATAATAAACCAGTGAGTCACCATAGATCCATCATATAATAAACCAGTGAGTCACCATAGTTGCATCATATAATAAACCAGGGAGTCACCATAGTTCCATCATATAATAAACCAGTGAGTCACCATAGTTGCATCATATAATAAACCAGGGAGTCACCATAGTTGCATCATATAATAAACCAGTGAGTCACCATAGTTGCATCATATAATAAACCAGTGAGTCACCATAGTTGCATCATATAATAAACCAGGGAATCACCATAGTTGCATCATATAATAAACCAGTGAGTCACCATAGTTGCATCATATAATAAACCAGTGAGTCACCATAGTTGCATCATATAATAAACCAGGGAGTCACCATAGTTCCATCATATAATAAACCAGTGAGTCACCATAGTTGCATCATATAATAAACCAGTGAGTCACCATAGTTGCATCATATAATAAACCAGTGAGTCACCATAGTTGCATCATATAATAAACCAGTGAGTCACCATAGTTGCATCATATAATAAACCAGGGAGTCACCATAGTTGCATCATATAATAAACCAGGGAGTCACGATAGTTGCATCATATAATAAACCAGTGAGTCACCATAGTTGCATCATATAATAAACCAGGGAGTCACCATAGTTCCATCATATAATAAACCAGTGAGTCACCATAGTGCATCATATAATAAACCAGGGAGTCACCATAGTTGCATCATATAATAAACCAGGGAGTCACCATAGTTGCATCATATAATAAACCAGTGAGTTCTGACAAACCACAAACATTTAACTCGGACAACTATTCAGGTTTAACATTTTAATAATATTTGTATTAATAAAATATTTTAGTAAAATATTTTAACCAAATATATGAACGATCTTTAAAATGTTCATTTGTCGTAATGTCTCCCCCAGGGGTAGGTGACCCAAGCCGTCTCCCCCAGGGGTAGGGTGGCCCGAGCCGTCTCCCCCAGGGGTAGGGTGGCCCAAGCCGTCTCCCCCAGGCGTAGGGTGACCTGAGCCGTCTCCCCCAGGGGTAGGGTGACCCAAGCCGTCTCCCCCAGGGGTAGGGTGACCCGAGCCGTCTCCCCCAGGGGTAGATGACCCAAGCCGTCTCCCCCAGGGGTAGGGTGACCCAAGTCGTCTCCCCCAGGGGTAGGGTGACCTGAGCCGTCTCCCCAGGGGTAGGGTGACCCAAGACGTCTCTCCCAGGGGTAGGGTGACCCGAGCCGTCTCCCCAAGGGGTAGGTGACCCAAGCCGTCTCCCCCAGGGGTAGGGTGACCCGAGCCGTCTCCCCCAGGGGCAGGGTGACCCAAGCCGTCTCCCCCAGGCGTAGGGTGTAGGGTGGCTCGAGCCGTCTCCCCCAGGGGTAGGTGACCCAAGCCGTCTCCCCCAGGGGTAGGGTGACCCGAGCCGTCTCCCCCAGGGGTAGGGTGACCCAAGCCGTCTCTCCCAGGGGTAGGGTGACCCGAGCCGTCTCCCCCAGGGGTAGGTGACCCAAGCCGTCTCCCCCAGGGGTAGGGTGACCCGAGCCGTCTCCCCCAGGGGTAGGTGACCCAAGCCGTCTCCCCCAGGGGTAGGGTGACCCAAGGTGTCTCCCCCAGGGGTAGGGTGACCCAAGCCGTCTCTCCCAGGGGTAGGGTGACCCGAGCCGTCTCCCCCAGGGGTAGGGTGACCCAAGCCGTCTCTCCCAGGGGTAGGGTGACCCGAGCCGTCTCCCCCAGGGGTAGGTGACCCAAGCCGTCTCCCCCAGGGGTAGGGTGACCCGAGCCGTCTCCCCCAGGGGTAGGGTGACCCGAGCCGTCTCCCCCAGGGGTAGGGTGACCCGAGCCGTCTCCCCCAGGGGTAGGGTGACCCGAGCCGTCTTCCCCAGGGGCAGGGTGACCCGAGCCGTCTTCCCCAGGGGCAGGGTGACCCGAGCCGTCTTCCCCAGGGGTAGGGGGGTAGGGGGGATGACCCGACCCGACCCAAGCCGTCTCCCCCAGGGGTAGGGTGACCCGAGCCGTCAGGGGTAGGGTGACCCAAGCCGTCTCCCCAGGGGTAGGGCCGTCTAGGGGGGTGACCCGAGCCGTCTTCCCCAGGGGCAGGGTAATCCGAGCCGTCTTCCCCAGGGGCAGGGTGACTTGAGCCGTCTTCCCCAGGGGTAGGGTAACCCGAGCCGTCTTCCCCAGGGGTATGGTGACCCGAGCCGTCTTCCCCAGGGGCAGGGTGACCCGAGTCGTCTTCCCCAGGGGCAGGGTGACCCGAGCCGTCTTCCCCAGGGGCAGGGTGACCCGAACCGTCTTCCCCAGGGGTTGGGTAACCCGAGCCGTCTTCCCCAGGGGTAGGGTGACCCGAGCCGTCTTCCCCAGGGGCATGGTAACCCGAGCCGTCTTCCCCAGGGGCATGGTAACCCGAGCCGTCTTCCCCAGGGGTAGGGTGACCCGAGCCGTCTTCCCCAGGGGCATGGTAACCCGAGCTGTCTTCCCCAGGGGCATGGTAACCCGAGCCGTCTTCAACAGGGGCATGGTAACCCGAGCCGTCTTCCCCAGGGGAATGGTAACCCGAGCCGTCTTCCCATGGGGCATGGTAACTCGAGCCGTCTTCCCCAGGGGCATGGTAACCCGAGCCGTCTTCCCCAGGGGTAGGGTGACCCGAGCCGTCTCCCCAGGGGTAGGGTGACCCGAGCCGTCTTCCCCAGGGGCATGATAACCCGAGCCGTCTTCCCCAGGGGTAGGGTGACCTTAGCCATCTTCCCCAGGGACATGGTAACCCGAGAGGTCTCCCAAGGGGTAGGGTGACCCGAGCCGTCTTCCCCAGGGACATGGTAACCCGAGCCGTCTCCCCAGGGGTAGGGTGACCCGAGCCGTCTTCCCCAGGGGTAGGGTGACCCAAGCCGTCTCTCCCAGGGGTAGGGTGACCCGAGCCGTCTCCCCCAGGGACATCGTAACCCGAGCCGTCTCCCCAGGGGTAGGGTGACCCGAGCCGTCTTCCCCAGGGGGTAGGGTGACCTGAGCCGTCTTCCCCATGGGCATGGTAACTCGAACCGTCTTCCCCAGGGGCATGGTGACCCGAGCCGTCTTCCCCAGGGGTAGGGTAACCTGAGCCGTCTGCCTCAGGGGTAGGGTGACCTGAGCTGTCTTCCCCAGGGGTAGGGTGACCCGAGTCGTCTTCCCCAGGGATTGGGTGACCCGAGTCGTCTTCCCCAGGGGTAAGGTGACCCTAGCCGTCTTCCCCAGGGGCAGGGTGACCCGAGCCGTCTTCCCCAGGGGCAGGATGACCCGAGCCGTCTTCCCCAGGGGTAGAGTGACCCGAGCCGTATTCCCCCAGGGCATAGTGACCCGAGCCGTCTTCCCCGGGGGCATGGTGACCCGAGCCGTCTTCCCCAGGGGCATGGTGACTTGAGCCGTCTTCCCCAGGGGTAGGATGACCGAAACTGTCTTCCCCAGGGGTAGAGTGACCCGAGCCGTCTTCCCCAGGGGTTGGGTGACCCGAGTCGTCTTCCCCAGGGGTAGGGTGACACGAGCCGTCTTCCCAAAGGGTAGAGTGACCCGAGCCGTATTCCCCCGGGGCAGGGTGACCCGAGCCGTCTTCCCCGGGGGCATGGTGACTTGAGCCGTCTTCCCCAGGGGAAGAGTGACCCGAGCCGTCTTTCCCAGGGGTAGGGTGACCGGAGCTGTCTTCCCCAGGGGTTGGGTGACCCGAGCCGTCTTCCCTAGGGGTAGGGTGACCCGACCCGTCTTCCCAACGGGTAGAGTGACCCGAGCCGTCTTCCTTAGGAATAGGGTGACTCGAGCCGTCTTCCCCAGGGGCAAGGTGACCCGAAGCGTCTTCCCAGGGGCAGGGTGACCCGAGGCGTCTTCCCCAGGGGCAGGGTGACCCGAACCGTCTTCCCAAGGGGCAGGGTGACCCGAGCCTTCTTCCCCAGGGGCAGGATGACCCGAGCCGTCTTCCCAAGGGGGAGGGTGATCCCAGCCGTCTTCCCCAGGGGCAGGATGACCCGAGCCGTCTTCCCCAGGGGCAGGGTGACCCGAGCCGTCTTCCCCAGGGGCATAGTAACCCGAGCTGTCTTCCCCAGGGGCAGGGTAACCCGAGCCCTTTCCAAGGGGCAGGGGCATGGTAACCCGAGCCGTCTTTCCCAGGGATAGGTTGACCCGAGCCGTCTTCCCCAGGGACAGGGTGACCCGAGCCGTCTTCCCCAGGGACAGGGTGACCCGAGCCGTCTTCCCCAGGGACAGGGTGACCCGAGCCGTCTTCCCCAGGGGCAGGGTGACCCGAGCCGTCTTTCCAAGGGGCAGGGTGACCCGAGCCGTCTTTCCCAGGGATAGGGTGACCCGAGCCGTCTTCCCCAGGGACAGGGTGACCCGAGCCGTCTTCCCCAGGGACAGGGTGACCCGAGCCGTCTTCCCCAGGGACAGGGTGACCCGAGTCGTCTTCTCCAGGGGCAGGGTGACCCGAGTTGTCTTCCCTAGGGGTAGGGTAACCCGAGCCGTCTTCCCCAGGGGCAGGGTGACCTGAGCTGTCTTCCCAAAAGGCAGGGAGACCCGAGCCGTCTTCTCCAGGGGCAGGGTGACCCGAGCCGTCTTCCCTAGGGGCAGGGTGACCCGAGCCATCTTTTCCAGGGGCAGGGTGATCCGAGCCGTCTTCCCCAGGGGTAGGGTGACCCGAGCCGTCTTCCCCAGGGGCAGGGTGACCCGAGCCGTCTTCCCCAGGGGCAGGGTGACCCGAGCCGTCTTCCCCAGGGGCAGGGTGACCCGAGCCGTCTTCCCCAGGGGCAGGGTGACCCGAGCCGTCTTCCCCAGGGGCAGGATGACCCGAGCCGTCTTCCCCAGGGGCAGGGTGATCCGAAAAAGAAGAAACACTTTCACCATCATTCATTCTATCACCGTCTTGCCAGAGACGCGACGATACTACAGTTCAGATGCCACTCCAGACTGGAAATATCTCCACCTCTCTGTACTTCCCACCTCCACCCCTCCATCAGGGTGCAGGTATTGTATCTCCCATCTCCACCTCTCCTTCATAGTGTAAGTATTGTAGTTCCCACCTCCACCCCTCCTTCACATTACAAGTATTGTAGTTCTCACCTCCATCCCTTCTTCAGAGTTCAGGTATTGTACTTCCCACCTCTACCCCACCCTCCTTCAGAGTACGGCCACTGTACTTACCATCTTCAGGACTCAAGTCTGACAAACTGGTTTCCATGAATCCTCTCATAAATGTTATCTTGCTCACTCTCCATGTTAGTTAAACGTGGCGCGTTGCTACCGTAGACTTTATTTACACAGTCTGACATGCTGAATAGATGTTTCTAATTTTCGAACGATGAAGGAATTTTTCATCCAAGGGAACTGAGCTATCCTTCCTTATTATTTTCCATTTCCCAAGTTGTTTATGGTCCTTAAGGGTTTAGCGTTTTTACAGTGGATATAATAATAAATAGATTTATCACGGCCGTTGCGTGATCCTAGAGAGGTGTTCCCAAATCCCCTAACCCAACCCATCTCTACCTCAAGGGGGCCTCTAGAGTGTGTACCTCACACACTCTAGAGACAGCGGAGCGAGCTGTAGTTCATCTTACTAACGTGACCTAGCAGGTATTATTGTGTTAATGGTATATAATACTCAAAGGTTGATGAATGAGACACATGTGTAACATCTGAGTGTCTGTACTCGTGGTTAGTGAAGCCAATTAGCAGTCTCATTAAACCAATAGAGAATAAGTACTGGATAAGGAGAAAGAAGTGTAGATGTCAGTTCTCTGTCAAGGAGTAATAGTCACTGGTTAATGAACAGTCACCATCAATAAAGATACCCAGGTATTAGGTATTCTCATTCATCAGACGTTGAAGCTGCTATCAACACCCCAAGATGTTCAGAAACTGGAGACCAACACCTTCGAGGGTCCCAGAAGATTTACCACAAAGCTCTCAACACGCTTAACATTTATAGCCTAACTCCCTCATGTGAACCAGGAGCTGGAGATCAATATTTTCAACAGATCCAGAAGCTGGAACACGCCATGCTGATTAGGATTTATAGTTGTATTTTATTTTAGTGTATAACTCAAACTACTGATTCGAAACCTACAAAAGAGGGGACGAGTACATCGTTTGTTTTAATAAAGCGCTCCAGTATTGCTAACAAATGTATAAATATAACTGTATAGTAAATTGGTTGTAAAATACATAGGGAAGCGAATGCGGTAGAATCATATGAGTAAAATAATTGCAGGCATAATTAACTGAAAGTTTAATATATATTTTAGACTACATCATGAATAGCGTTGAGGCTACAAGTGACTTTGATTGTATTATAATTTACTATTTACAGGATAACTTAGGGACATCCAGTGGTCTCTTGAGTGTTATGATAAATATCTTGTAATCATGGGAGAAAGAATATAGTGTACAATTATTGTATACTTTCGGATATACCTAGAGTAAAATTCGTTGGAATTTGATGTTGTATATTCATTAACAGTTTCGAGATTTAAGAAATGTTAATTATGGTAAAGATGGATCCGTAGAGTGAGGAACTATGCAATAAATCCTGTTTATTTAATTTATTTAGTCATTGGGTTAGGCAAATATTTTGTTAGTGGGATGGATTGTGAAGGACCTGCCTAGTATGGGCCAACAGGCCTGCTACAGTGTTCCTCCTTTTTTATGTTATGTTCTTATATTGAATTTGTTGTGTTATATTAAGCTTTGGAGACATTTTGGAAGAGGGTGAAGGAAAGGTACGTAATATTATAGAGAAGTAGTGAGTCAGAACTGAAGACACCAGGTGGCTTGGAGATGGGTTGGTTCTCGGGTTTGAGGATATTTAGTCTGTTGGTGGTGGATGTCAGGTTCAATATGAACTTTGATGCAATGTTTCTACCGGTGATGTAAGTGGTACATAATGATATAATACAAATAGATACTATTACTTTTTTTTAGAGAACATGACGATATCACCTGCAGTATTCCCTGTGTTATTTTTTACCCATGTATGACCATATAGTGATGGTGAGATGAGATTACAGGTAAGGTCGGTGCACGATAAGCAACTCAGCTCAACAGTAAAGTGAAGCGAATCAAAACATTTCAAGGTTATCTAAATCCGTCAGCCACACTAACTACCGTGGGTGGAGAGTCAATAATGGTTTGTCAGTGGTGGTAAACTTGCTGACTCACCAGGGAAACCAACACAGTCTTCTTGCTTGACTCTGCACGGGTTCTGGTGCTCAAGATGTGACAGATTACATTTTAAGAATCAGTAAGTGTCTGAATAATCTTTTGTTTCTGAAATTCTTATGGAGCTTAGGAAAGAAATTATTTTCTCCATCTTCCAGTCTAACTTGAAAATCTGGTGACTGTTTTATAATGTATATTTATGTGTGATGTATAATGTATATGCAAGTACATATTAATGTGTGTGTGTGTGTGTGTGTGTGTGTGTGTGTGTGTGTACTCACCTAATTGCGATTGCAGGGGTCTATTCACAGCTCCTGGCCCCCTCTTCACTGGTCGCTACCAGGGCACTCCCTCCGTGCTCCATGAGCTTTATCATACCTCATCATAAAACTATGTATGGATCCTGCCTCTACTACATCACTTGCCAGACTATTCCACTTACTAACAACTCTGTGGCTGAAGAAATACTTTGTAACATCCCTGTGACTCATCTGAATCTTCAGCTTCCACTTGTGACCTTTTGTTGCTGTGTGTGTGTGTGTGTGTGTGTGTGTTTACCTTCTAATCCATTTTCAGATTTTCCTCAAAATTCCCCAGAGTGCCGCCGCAATCATGCTAAATCCTTTTACCGTGGCACCTGGCATCTTAACCCTTATATAGTGCCTTCTTAACCTTTATGCAGTGCCACCTTAACTTTTACACTGCCACCGTAACTCTTACACTGCCACCGTAACTCTTACACTGCCACCTTAACTTTTACAGTACCATTTAAACTCGTGCAGTGCCAGATTAACACTTTTGCAGCACCAGCCCTTATACACTGCTACATAAATTTTATACAGTGCCTCATAAACCCTTATACAGTGCCACCCTAATCTTTATACAGTGGTATACAGTGTTATCTGAATCCCCATACAGAGCCACATGAACTTATAGTGCCATACATGTGCCCAGCTAGCCCTTGCATAGTGGCACTAACTCTTAAACAGTGAGAGTCTAGAGCTCCTGGGAGTGCCTCTTTAAAGCTCCAAGAAGTGCAACATAAAGGCTTCAGTGAATGCCACTTTAGGACTCTCAGAGCTGTCACTTTAGGGCTTCCAGCGGTGTCACTTTACGGCTCAGAACGGTGCCACTTTAGAGCTCTCAATATGACCACTTTCAGATTACCAGGTGTTATACTCTGGGTGCCACTTCAGGACCCCCAGAATTGGCAATTCAGAGCTGTCAGTAGTGCCACTTCAGAGCTCCCCCAAGATTACAACTTCAGGGCATCTACCAGTGCCACTTCAGAGTTCACAGGAATTCCACTTCAGATATCTCAGGAGTGTCAAATTAGAACTTCAGGGCACCTAGGAGTGCCACCTCAAGGCTCTCAGAAATGCTGAATAAGAGCTCCCAAGTTCTAAGAGTGCCAATTCAGAACTCCCAATAGTTCTCCATTGCTCCCTGAAACTCTGTTTCAGGACTCTCAGAACCACCATTTCACGGTTCCCAGAAACATCATTTCAGGGCTCAAAGGAACACCATATCAGGGCTCACAGGAACACTATATCAGGGCTCCCAGGTACATCATTCCAGGACTCGCAGGAACACCCCATTAGAGCACTCAGAAGTAACAACTCAGAGCTTCTAGGAGTGCCACTTCTGGGCTCACAGGGGTGGCATCAAAGGCACTCTCGCTAACTTTGAACTACTCTCACCATGTGCTTCAGAAACACTCTTAATTCTTACACTCAACAAGAACTCTATCACAAAGACCGCGACTAGAACAATACCAGCCACTACCATGGCCTGGTGGCTAAAGCTCTCGCTTCACACGGCGAATATCTGGGTTCGATTCCCAACGAGGGTGAAAACATTGGGATAAGGCTGGTAGTGGTGGTAGTAGTAGTAGAGGTAAGGCTGGTAGTGGTAGAGGTAAGGTTTGTAGGGGTAGTAGTAGTAGTGGTAGAGGTAAGACTGGTAGTGGTAGTAATAGTGGTAGAGGTAAGGCTGGTAGTGGTAGAGGTAAGGCTGGTAGTGGTAGTAGTAGTGGTAGAGGTAAGGCTGGTAGTGGTAGTAATAGTGGTAGAGGTAAGGCTGGTACCTGACTGAGTCTCTTGATCCAAGGAGATGGAAATACTGTTTGAGCTCTAGCTCTGAGACATCCAACACTAAAATTCCTATTAGGATTATAGTTTCCCATAATCACTCTCTCGTAGTACAATTATTTTCGTGATGTATGCCAAAGTGAAACAGTTAATTGATATTCTGACTTTGTCTGAGTTAAGTACATTAAAACTTCAGACGTGTTGGCAAGTAGCCAAATATCTCGGTGTGACGTATAACAGGAATTACACCGCTGAAACTGTCAGAGCGTTAATTAAAGATATATTGTTTCCTGCTCATACAGAGATGTCTGATTATGATTCTGATTCAGAAAGTCTAGTGTCACAATTAGGAAGTATGACTCTATTTGATGAAGAAAGAGCAACTAGAGCAGAAGTGAGCCTAGTGTCTGAGCCTAGTGTAGCTCAGTTCTCGCTCGCTCCTTCCTTCACTGACACTATAGTACAGAGTATAGCTGGTAGTATGACACAGCCTAATACTAGTACAGTGTATGATACACCTGTATTTACTTATCCTAGACCAGATCTAGACACTCTAGAGACGGCTGGACCAAGTGTCCGACCTAAGGACCGTCCAGACCATGTTAATTTCCCTACTCCTCCATTACCCACTGGTCCTATCTCTCAGGAACAGTTTGAGAGGTTTGAACGCCTCCTTATGTTGCAGACTGCACAAATTGAGGCACAGAGGAGATTGAACGAAGAAGATTTCCAAAGAGAAAATGTTCGTCTGGGAAGACAACAGACTGATAGATCACAGGACACATTTAATGTGCAGAAAGCTGCATCTATGGTTCCTAAGTTTTTTGAAAGTGACTTAGACACATATTTTGATGTGTTTGAGAACCAGGCTCGTGCTATGAACTGGCCACGTAAGCACTGGGCAACATTGCTTCATACTGCTTTGACGGGAAGAGCTCAAACTTGTACGGCTGCTTTGCCATTTGCCAAGTACATTAGTTATGACGCTGTCAAACAAACTATTCTAGAGACGTATAACTTGTTACCTGTAAGTTATCAAAGAGCATTTCGTACGTTACAACGACGACAAGATCAAACTTGTGTAGAGTTTGCTCGTGAGAAAAAAGTTGCATTTGAGAGATGGTCTAGAGCTGCTAAGTGTAACAACTACGACAGTCTAGTTCAGTTGTTACTACATGAAGAGTTTAACAACTGTATGTCTGCTGACATACAAGAATATCTGATCGATCATACTACCTCGGATATTCTGGAAACTGCAGCATTAGCAGACAATTATGAGATTTCTCACAAACTTGTACGTGCTAAAACACAAAGAAACAAGGTAACTAAAGATTGTCCTAGAAGTTGGCAACCTAAATCAGCTGCTCATTGCCGGCCTGATGTACCTGCTACTGTAACTTCTCGTACCTTTACCAGGAAAACTCACAATCCTGAATCTGTCTCTGTGGCTAGACAGAAATCTGGTATCGAGAAGAAGAAAGTTAAATGTACCTATTGTAACAGAAAAGGACATACTAGAGAGTATTGCTATAAGTTAGAAAGAGATACGAGAAACAGTCGTGCGGCTGGCGCCCCCACTCAAGTCGTATCCTCATCCGAGCAACAAAGGCACCAAAATCCTAGCAATTCCTTTTATCCTACTGTTTTAGATAATGTTACTCAGGATAGATGACTAGCGTCAGAAAGTGTATCTGACGAAAAGATTCGTTCAGCGATGAGTCCTTACTTTTCGAGAGATAAAGTAGGATTTGACGAATCACATCTGACTGAGATAATTACTTTCAGAGACACTGGCAGTTATCTCACGTTATTAAGAGAAGATGTACTGCCCATAACTGATGATACCTATTGCAAGATAGATGTATTGTTAGAAGCCTATGGAGGGGCTGTTATAAAAGTGCCTCTGCACAAAGTATATATTGAAACAAGCTATTATACTGGTTATATTTCAGTGGGTATATCCAGTGGTGTATTTCCCATCAGGTCAGTGGACTTGTTGATAGGGAACGATATCCTTCATGCTGGTATATGTAAAGAACCACTTGTGATTGATAATAACACTGATGATAATTATGCCATTGAAGCTTGTAGAGAGAAGCCTATTTTATTTCCTCTCAGCGCAATTACTAGAGCTATGTCAAAGATACAACAACCATCCTTGTCTCCTGTTGAGTTAGTTGATGACAATGATTTGGGGTTGAATATGTTGTTTAGTGATACTCTGCACCCAGGATCATTAACACTGACTCCCCCCGGTCATCAACCTAGTCAAGACACAACTGACGTTAAATTTCTAACTCATGATGATTTAATCAAGGATCAGTTTGTTGATCAGTCATTGGAAAGACTGAGAGATATAGCAGTTACTGAGAGTGAAGCAAAGGATCTCGATAATTGTTACTATTATAGTAACGGTGTACTGATGGAGAAAAATACATGTAAGTTGTCAGCTGATAGTGTTTCTACCACAGTCAAGCATTCCGTAGTGTTACCAGTTACATTTCGTGAACAAGCCATTGATTTTGCTCACAATAGTCCCATAGGAGGACATTTGGGTGTCAAGAAGACACTCGGTAAACTGGCAAAACATTTTACTTGGCCAAAGATGAAGGAAACAGTAGCTGATCATGTGCGACGTTGCCACGTGTGTCAAGTGACAGGCAAGCCAGCGCACACACCTCCACCTGCGCCTCTCATTCCTATCACCGTGCATGGTGAACCATTCTCACGTCTTATTATTGATTGTGTTGGTCCTTTGCCTAGAACCAAACTAGGAAACCAATACTTATTTACTATTATGGACGCTGCAACACGCTATCCCGAAGCTATTCCTATGAGAAAAATTAATGCTCGTGCTATTGTGAGAGCGCTGATGAAATTTTTCTCCCAGGTTGGATTGCCACGAGAGATACAATCAGATCAAGGATCTAATTTCACTTCTAAGATCTTTCGAGAAGCATTATCCCACCTAGGAATAAAGTCTGTACTTTCAACCAGTTATCATCCACAGTCACAAGGGGCTCTAGAGAGATTTCATCAGACACTGAAGTCCATGATGAGAGCTTATTGTGAACATTTTTCTAGAGACTGGGATAGGGTATACCTTTTCTTCTGTTCGCTATGAGAGAAAGTGAGCAAGAAAGTCTCGGATTTAGTCCGTTTGAACTAATATTCGGACACCAAGTGCGTGGTCCTCTTGCAGTGTTGAAAGACGTGTGGACAGGAAAATCAAATCCATCATTGAGTACTTCACCTTCATTAATGCAGCAACACTTGACAGCCGCTAGAGAGCTAGCTTCGAAAAACCTAGTTTCAGCCCAAGCTAGAATGAAGCAACATTATGACAAGCGTGCTGTCTCTCGTTCTTTTAAAGCAGGAGATAAGGTGATGGCTCGGAAATTAGTACCAGGTCATGCTCTACAAGCCAGGTATGATGGTCCCCTGGAAGTAGTGAAAAAGCTTAGCGACGTAAATTATTTGGTACGTACGCCTGGGAAAAAGAAATCTAATCATGTGTACCATGTTAACCAGCTTAAGGCATACCACGCTAGTCCTCTACCTACTACTTCTATTCTTCCTAGGACAGAGGAAGAAAACGTCAGTCTACCTGACATCTCTAGAGGTATAGAGGTTCGTTTAGAAAATTCAGTGACTCTACAATCACTAGACGATTTTCTTAGTAACCTTGGGATTGATAAAGCTGGTGATATTAAAAACATGATTTTGCATTTCCCTGAATTGTTCGGTGATGTTCCTAAACGTTGTACTCTGGGGGTACATGACGTTGATGTACAGGGAGCATCACCCATTAAGCAATCACCATATAGGATGAGTCCAACGAAGCATAAAGCATTGAGAGAAGAGGTTGATTTTCTGTTATCTCACGGACTTATTGAACGCAGTAAAAGTCCATGGGCATCTCCCTGTATTTTAGTGCCTAAACCTGACGGTAGTTTCAGGATGTGCACTGATTACAGGAAAGTGAACTCTGTCACCTTGCCTGATGGTTATCCTCTACCTCGCATTGACGACCTTATTGATCGTGTGTCAGGAGCCCAGTTTGTCAGCCGTTTAGATCTCTTACGAGGCTATTATCAAGTCCCGCTTACTGAACGTGCTCAAGAAATATCTGCTTTTACTGTTCAAGATGGATTGTTTAACTACCTCGTCACCCCCTTCGGCCTATGTAACGCGGCTTCTTCATTCCAGCGTATAATGAATGAGTTGACCCACAACTTAGAAGGAGTAGAAGCCTACCTTGACGACTTAGTGGTGTACAGTGACGAGTGGGAACAGCACTTGACGCGTCTCAGAGCATTGTTTGAGAGACTGGCGCACTACAACTTCACTGTCAACTTAGACATGACATGAGTATATATAGTTAATATGGGCTGGAGGGATTATTATATTTATATATTCACAGTAATGTTACAAAAAAACGCGATTCTAAAAGCTTAGAGATCTCCAGTGAATACTAGAAAGGACTGCCCTTCTAGCATCCAGCCTGTTACTGGGTTTTCGTAACAAGTAGTCAGTATCCTTGTCCAATTATCCATTAAAATTCAGTATGGTTCATTAGCGCTTTAGGATTACAACTGGTAGGCTACTAACTAGAGAAATTAAAATTTAATAAATTTATTAAGTCTATAAGTTGTCTAGAGGTATATTATCAAAGTAAATTAATTACAGCAATCAAAATAAAATCAATCTCTCGAGTTCAATGTTATTGTGCTGAAAGCACATATCACATTTATAATTCTTAAGTACCGTCAAGTACATTAACATTTAATAAGATATTACAAATATGTACAAGTGTGTGTATGCGTGTAAGTGCTCTTAAGTAGTTAGCTATGTCTCAAGACTCGAACAAGACTTAAACAAGTGACTGACAAAGTCCTCAAATAAACTAACTTCTTGACCGACTGGCAACTCGAACAGTCTGCTTGAACAACAAAGAATGCTAAGCCCAATAGTAATGCAATATCAAGCGACTGCGACACAGAATCAGGAACTGGGAAATAATATAACGACACTAAGTAGGGACCATCAGCAGATCCTCCACAAAAGTTACAACACTCCCATAATACTGAATCTTCGTTCAGCATAGGAAAAACTGTGACTGTGACAATACACAGGAACCAGTACAAAATTAGGTCAGAAGCTCGGGACCTGAGATGTTCAGAGTGTCTATGTGACACACAACCTCAGTACAACGTCGAAAATCACAAAGTCTATACAATGTTCTGTGAACAAAGTTCTACAGAACTAACAAGAATAATGAGACAGACAATCTGTCCAACCAGCAAGCGAGTCTCCAGCAGACTGACTACTTCACGAGAGGTGAGGACACCCCCCCTCGATCACGTGATAGCTACGTGGACAACTGCAGCTCAGAA
Organism: Cherax quadricarinatus; assembly: GCF_038502225.1. NCBI lineage: Eukaryota > Metazoa > Arthropoda > Malacostraca > Decapoda > Parastacidae > Cherax > Cherax quadricarinatus. Next base: position 38,720,631 of record NC_091301.1, on the reverse strand, counting down.
GCCGGCAGTATAACGAGCGACAAGCGATAATTACAGTAGTTTGACAATCAAGCCTAACTGAGCACATTTTATATACATCCTAACAACATAAGCTAAATAACAATATAACAGTCAAATAATAATATAAAGTCATACATTTACGATTTAGCTATTATCGCAAATATAAGCAATATAAAATTAAATGAAAAGGTAATATACATTATATATACATAATAATCATTGTAACCCATTCAGGGGTTGCAACATGGTAGTAGTAGTAGTAGAAGTAAGACTGGTAGTGGTACTAGTAGCGGTAGTGTAAAGCAGGGAGAGTGGTTGGTGGGACAATAGAAACGGGGGGGGGGAGAAAAAGGAGGCAAAAGTGAAGGTAGGAGTTAAAGGTAGTAAGAAAGGAAGTAGTAGTAGTAGCAGCAGTAGTGGAGATAGTCTCATTCCCTCCCTCCCTCCCTCCCTGGTAAGAGTACCAAAAGTGCTTTACTAACAAACACCTGTTATCCTAAATCAACTCATTGTCAAGACTCACCCAGGAATTTCTTGCACCAGAAACCACAAGCATCACCACTACCACCATTACCATTATATTATGACCCAGGTATTCATGACCTGTTATCCTGGGCGTCAAGGACAGCAAGGAGCAGAACAAATACAGCTGAATGATTTTGAATTATATTTTCCTTCACCAAGTGTGATTATAAGTATTTACAAGTATGTACATTATATACAGTTGGAAATGTATGTGTACAACACGGTAAAGCAAAGGCAAAGACACAACCTGGAGACAGAATGGACAACCGTGTTCAACCAGCAGCTGGGTGAAAATGACAGCGGTGAGAATGTGAGTGGTGTCCACGTCACCGTCACAATTGCCAGATCCACAATTTGATTGGCTAAACCTAGAAACTGATCTGAAATGGTAATCCGATAGTCCGACCCTTAGTTACCTGGTTTGCTGGTTGCTGAGGCAGCCTATGTGAGTGTTAACATGCTCCGAATAAAGGGTACATACTCTTTGCATGCAACCACCATCACCACTAACACCATTACCATTACCACCACCACCACAACCACCATTACAACCACCACTACCACCACCACTACTACTACCACTACCACCACCACCACTACTACTACCACCACCACACCACCATCACCACTAACGCCATTACCATTACCACCACCACCACCATTACAACCACCACTACCACCACCACCACTACTACCACTACCACCACCACCACCACCACTACTACTACCACCAATACCATCACCACCACCACTACCACCATTACCACCGCCACTATCACCACCACTACCACCATTACTACCACCACTACCACGACCACCACCACTACCACCATTACCAACACCACCACAACTACCACCATTACCATTATAATACCACCCCACTACAACTATCACCATTACCACTACCACCACTACCACCACCACTACCACCACATTACCACCACCACCACTACCACCACTACCACCACTACCACCACCACTACCACCACCCCTATCACTACCTATCATATACTCTTTGCATGCAACAACCACCACCACCACCACTAACACCATTACCATTACCACCACTACCACCATTACAACCACCACTACCACCATAACCACCACTACCACCATAACCACCACTACCACCATTACAACCACCAATACCACCACCCCTACCACCACCACCACCACTACTACCATCACTACTACCACCATTACCATCACCACCACCACTACCACCACCGCCACCACAACTTCCACCACCACCACTTCTACCATTACCACCACCACTACCACCACCACCACCACTACCAAAATTACCATTACAATACCACCACCACTACAACTATCACCATTACCACTACCACCACTACCACTACCACCACCACTACTACCACTATCACCACTACTACCACTATCACCACTACTACCACTATCACCACCACTACCACTACCGTCACCCCTACCCCTACCACCACACCTATTACTACTACCACCACCACACCTATTACTACTACCACCACCACACCTATTACTACTACCACCACCACCACTACTACCAATACCACTATGTTACACTCCCTAGGATGTAACCACTCAGATAGTTTCCTTCTGGTTAGAGCATAACAACAATGATCAGAGAGGTTAGGGTAATAATAGTAATCCTCCGGAAATCTTATTTTAATGAAGTATATTTATAATACAACATAAAGCCAATAATAATACTATACGAATTATCGTATATAAGTTATGAATGCTTGTTTGTTCTATATTGTCTGAAATATATATATATACAAGGCTTTTATAACAGATGGTTAGGATGAGATCCTAGACATAACATATATGTACAGAGATTACTTTAGTGAATAATGTCTTATTTCCCATAAGGAAGCAGTCAGAATACAACAGAATAAGTCCAGGCCAGATAATCAACCTTGACCAGTTACCAGAGACGAGCAGGAGTGTTCTCGTTGGCTGCTACTTCCTCACTGCTCGTCCCTCAACCTTGAGTATACAGGTCAGGTGGGTCACGTGACTCACCAACACTCAGTAGAGTAGTTGACCAAAAAAGGGGGGGAAGGAGGGGGTGTAACCACTGAACACCACAGATTAACCATCCACCAGTACACAGAGTGGCAGGCACGTTGCTCTACCTTCAGTTTAACTAATCATGGTCATTATCATTAAGTATATAAATAATAATAAGAATAAGCCTTAATAATACAAGGACGTTCATTTCCAATTTAGCTATTAAAGGAAATGGCCGCAATATAATATTAAACAAAGGTTAACAATAGGGGCATGACACACTACCACCACTACTACTATAACCACTACCACCACCAACACGACTACCACTACCCCTTCCACTACCACCACTACCACTAACACCACCACTACCACCACCACCACTACCACTACCACCACTGCCACCACTGCCCCAACCACTACCTCCACCAGGACTACCACCATCAAAACCACTACAACGACTACCATTATCACTATCACTACTACCACCACGACTACCACTACCCCTTCCACCACTACCACTAACACCAACACTAACGCAGACACCATTAGCACCACTACTACAACCACCATTACCACCACCACTTCTACCACCACCACCTCCACTGCCACCACTTTCACCGCCAAGACTACCTCCAACACTACCGCCACCACCACTAACACCACCACTACCACCACGAAAACCACTACCACGACTACCACTATCACCATCACTACTACCACCACCACCACGACTACCACTACCCCTTCCACTACCACCACTACCACTAACACCGCCAAGACTACCTCCAACACTATCGCTACCACCACTAACACCCCCATTACCACCACCAATACCATTACCACTACTACCACCATCACCACTACTGTACAGGCTGTCTACACTACCACCAACACCACGACTACCACTACCTCTTCAACTACCACCACTACCACTAACACCAACACCACTACCAACACTACCGCAGCCACCATTAGCATCACTACCATTACCACTACCACCACCAGCACCACTACGACCACCATTACTATCACCACCCCTACCAACACCACCACTACTACCATCACCACCACTACCACCATCACCACCACTACCAAAATCACCACAACCACCTCTACCACCATCACCATAACCACCTCAATCAGAATCACCACAGCCACCTCTACCACCATCACCAAATCTACCACCATCACCACAACCACTTCTGCTGCCATCACCACAGCCACCTCTACTACCATCACCACAATCACCTCTACCACCATCACCACAATCACCTCTACCACCTTCATCACAACTACCTCTGCTACCTTCACCACAACTTCCTCTACCCCCATCACCACAATTACCTCCACCCCCATCACCAAAACTACCTCTACCACCAACACCACAACTACCTCTACCAACATTACCACAACTTCCTCTACTACCATCACCACAACCACCCCTTCTACCATCACCACAACCACCTCAACCACCATCACCACAACTACCTCTACTACCTTCACCACAACTACCTCTACTACCTTCACCACAACTACCTCTACTACCATCTGAAACGCAAGCAACAAATTTAACGGAGCTTCTACAGTCATATCCTAATATTTTTTCGGATGTGCCGAAAATATGTACGTTAGGTTATCATGATGTAGATGTGGGAAACTCTAAACCAATTAAACTCTCCCCCTACAGAGCTAATCCTGAAAAGCAAAGGTTACTTCAGCAGGAAGTAGAATTTTTGTTAAAGCATGGTTTAGTGGAGGAGTCATCTAGTCCATGGGCTTCACCGTGCATCCTTGTGAAGAAGGCTGATCAAGGGTTTCGTGTGTGAACAGACTACCGTAAGGTGAATGAGGTCACAATTACAGATGCATACCCTCTTCCTCGTCTGGATGACGTAATTGACTTTGTGGGTAAGGCTACTTTTGTGTCCAAGTTAGATCTCCTTAAAGGTTACTATCAGGTACCTTTAACGAATAAGGCGAAGGAAATCTCTGCCTTCGTAATTCCAGGAGGTCATTATCAATACACAGTTACCCCCTTCGGAATGAAAAATTCCCCCTCTTCATTCCAGAAACTTATCCATCAGGCTATTAAAGGACTTGAAGGCACGGCAGCGTACCTAGATGACATTGTTGTGGTGTCTGATACTTGGGATCAACACCTACTTAGACTTAAGGCTCTTTTTGAGACCATTCAGAGTTCCCATTTAACAGTTAATTTATCCAAATCTTCCTTTGGCCAGGCCACTGTCACTTTTCTAGGCCATGAAGTAGGTAGTGGTAAAGTTGCACCTAAACTTGCTAAAGTTCTTGCTATTAAAGATTATCTAGTTTCTCATGATAGGAAATCTCTTCAACGTTTCCTAGGCATGATACGATTTTACAGAAGATTCTGTAAGAATTTCTCAGATATTGTAGCCCCTCTTACCTCTCTTACCAGTCACAAAGTTCCCTTTAATTGGACCTCAGACTGTAACACTGCTTTTAATAAAGCAAAAAGATTATTGTGTACTGCACCCATTCTCTTGTCTCCAGACTTCTCTAAACCTTTTTCATTACAGGTTGATGCTTGTGAGTCTGGGGTTGGGGCAGTATTACAAATCGAGAATGAAGAGTTGCAGCCTGTACCATACTTTTCAGCCAAGTTCCAGCAACATCAGAGGGCTTACTCTACCATTGAAAAAGAAGCCCTCGCGCTGGTACTAGCTTTGGAGCATTTCGATGTTTAAGTGGGCCAGACATCGCAGGTGGTCACAGTCTACAGTGATCACAATCCTCTAGTATATCTCAAAGCCATGAAGAACCACAACCCAAGGCTCATGCGCTGGACGCTAAGACTGCAACCATACTCACTCAGAATTAAATATATTGCCGGCAAAGAAAATGTGTTGGCGGACTCTTTATCTAGAGTCTAATATTTTTATTTATTTAGGTTAGGATGTTATATTTGCGGTAAACCCTTTTCACGCTCTTTTTTTTTATCCCCTGGTGTGGGGTTTTCTTTTTAGTGAGGGGATGCGGGCTACCGTCCGCCTGTATCTTGGACCTATGCTAGCCTGACTGAGTGCTGTCTCACTTTGAGTTTAGGGTTTGGCTTTTTGTCACGAGAAAAGCTGAGCTCTATTTAAGAGTTGGATGGTGGAGAAGAAAGGCGGTCCCATTATTTTGTGCCATGGCGGCACGGTTACCACTGGGAGGTGGCAGCCTAATCCTGAGCCTTGTCGGGGTGGGGTGTGGCATGCAAAGAGTACGTAACCTTTATTTGGCGCATGTACACACCCTCATTTACAGGCTATCTCCCCCAACCAGCGAACCAGGTTGCTAAGAGTTGATGATGGGGCCCCGTCGTTCAACTAGTGACCAGGTTCTAGCCAATAAGACGATGGTTTTGGCAATCGCAGAGGTTATGTGGGTACCACTCTCCTCTCTGCCCTCATCATTCCCATTCTAGAGCTGGTTGAAGCACGGTCTGCTATCTTGTGGCTTCTATTTCTGCCTTGCTTACCGTGGAGTGCACTATACTTATCACTGTACATAGTGTACATATTGCTGTTCTAAATTGGTGAAGGATAATATAAGTCTAAACTTTTTCTGCTGTGTTTATTTTGCTCCGAATACACCTGGGATAACAGGCCATGTGGATTCCTGGGTTGTAATAACTACCATCACCACAGCTACCTCTACCAATATCACCACAACTACCTGTACTACCATCACCACAACTACCAGTACCACAATCACCACAACTACCTCTACTACCTTCACCACAACTACCTCTACTACCATCACCACAACTACCTCTACTACCATCACCACAACTACCTCTACTACCATCACGACAACTACCTCTACTACCTTCACCACAACTACCTCTTCTACCATCATCACAACTACCTCTACTACTAGCACCAGAACTACCTCTACTACCATCACCACAACTACCTCTACCACGATCGCCACAACTACCTGTACTACCTTCACCATAACTACCTCTACTACCATCACCACAACTACCTCTACTAACATCACCACAACTACATCTGCTACCATCATCACAACTACCTCTATTACCTTCACCACAACTACCTCTACTACCATCACCAAAACTACCTCTACCACCATCACCACAACCACCTCTACCACTATCACCACAACTACCTCTGCCACCATCAACACAACTACCTCTACTACCATCACCAGAACTACCTCTACTACCATCACCACAACTATCTCTACTACCATAACCACAACTACCTCTGCCACCATCACCACAACCACCTCTGCCACCATCACCACAACTACCTCTACTATCTTCACCACAACTACCTCTACCACCATCACCACAACTACCTCTACCACCATCACCAAAACTATCTCTACCACCATCACCACAACTACCTCTACCACCATCACCAAAACTACCTCTACCACCAACACCACAACTACCTCTACCACCAACACCACAACTACCTCTAGCAACATTACCACAACCACCTCTACCACCATCACCACAACTACCTCTACTACCTTCACCACAACTACCTCTACTACTATCACCACAACTACCTCTACCACCATCACCACAATCACCCCTACCACTATCACCACAACTACCTCTACCACCATCACCACAACTACCTCTACTACCATCACCACAACTACCTCTACTACCATCACCACAACCACCTCTACCACCATCACCACAACTACCTCTACTACCATCACCACAACTACCTCTACCACCATCACCACAACTACCTCTACCACCATCACCACAACTACCTCTACTACCATCACCACAACTACCTCTACTACCATCACCACAACTACCTCTATTACCAGCACCACAACTACATCTACTACCATCACCACAACTTCCTCTACCACCATCACCACAACTACCTCTACTACCATCACCACAACTACCTTTACCACCATCACCACAACTACCTCTACCACCATCACCACAACTACCTCTACTACCATCACCACAACTACCTCTACTACCATCACCACAACTACCTCTATTACCAGCACCACAACTACATCTACTACCATCACCAAAACTACCTCTACTAAAATCACCACAACTACCTCTACTACCATTACCACAACTACATCTACCAGCATCACCATAACTACCCCTACCACCATCAACACAACTACCTCTACTACCATCACCACAACTACCTCTACTACCATCACCACAACTACCTCTATTACCAGCACCACAACTACATCTACTACCATCACCACAACTTCCTCTACCACCATCACCACAACTACCTCTACTACCATCACCACAATTACCTCTACTACCAACACAACAACTACCTCTACTACCATCACCAAAACTACCTCTACTAAAATCACCACAACTACCTCTACTACCATTACCACAACTACATCTACCACCATCACCATAACTACCCCTACCACCATCAACACAACTACCTCTACTACCATCACCACAACTACCTCTACTACCATCACCACAACTACGTCTACCTCCATCACCACAACTACATCTACCACCATCACCACAACTACCTCTATCACCATCACCACAACTACCTCTACCAACATCACCACAACTACCTCTACCACCATCACCAAAACTACCTCTACTACCATCACCAAAACTACCTCTACCACCATCACCACAACTACCTCTACTACCATGACCATAACTTCCTCTACTACAATCACCTCAACTACCTCTACCACCATCACCACAACTACCTCTACCAATATCACCACAACTACCTCCAAAACCATCACCACAACTACCTCTACCACCATCACCACAACTACCTCTACCACCATCACCACTACTACCTCTTCCACCACCACCGCAACTACCTCTACTACCATCTCCACAACTACCTCTACTACCATCATCACAACTACCTCTACCACCATCACCACAACTACCTCTACCACCATCACCACAACTACCTCTACCACCATCACCATAACTACCTCTACTACCATCATCACAACTACCTCTACTACCATCACCACAACTACCTTTAGCACCATCACCACAACTACCTCTACAACCATCATCACAACTACCTCTACTACCATCACCACAACTACATTTACCACCATCACCACAACTACCTCTATCACCATGACCACAACTACCTCTATCACCATCACCACAACTACCTCTATTACCAGCACCACAACTACATCTACTACCATCACCAAAACTACCTCTACTAAAATCACCACAACTACCTCTACTACCATTACCACAACTACATCTACCAGCATCACCATAACTACCCCTACCACCATCAACACAACTACCTCTACTACCATCACCACAACTACCTCTACTACCATCACCACAACTACCTCTATTACCAGCACCACAACTACATCTACTACCATCACCACAACTTCCTCTACCACCATCACCACAACTACCTCTACTACCATCACCACAATTACCTCTACTACCAACACAACAACTACCTCTACTACCATCACCAAAACTACCTCTACTAAAATCACCACAACTACCTCTACTACCATTACCACAACTACATCTACCACCATCACCATAACTACCCCTACCACCATCAACACAACTACCTCTACTACCATCACCACAACTACCTCTACTACCATCACCACAACTACGTCTACCTCCATCACCACAACTACATCTACCACCATCACCACAACTACCTCTACTACCATCACCAAAACTACCTCTACCACCATCACCACAACTACCTCTACTACCATCACCACAACTAAATATACTACAATCACCACAACTACCTCTACTACGATTACCACAACTACCTCTACAACCATCAAAACAACTACCTCTACTACTATCACCACAACTAACTCTACCACCATCACCACAACTACCTCTACTACTATCACCACAACTACCTCTACTACCATCACCACAACTACCTCTACTACCAGCACCACAACGACCTCTACTACCAGCACCACAACTACCTCTACTACATTCACCACAACTACCTCTACTACCATCACCACAACTTCCTCTACCACCATCACACAACCACCTCTATCACTATCACCACAACTACCTCTACCACCATCACCACAACTACCTCTACTACCATCACCACAACTACCTCTACTACCATCACCACAACTACCTCTACTACCATCACCACAACTACCTCTACCACCATCACCACAACCACCTCTACAACCATCACCACAACTACCTCTACTACCTTCACCACAACTACCTCTACCACCATCACCAAAACTACCTCTACCACCAACGCCACAACTGCCTCTACCAACATTACCACAACTACCTGTACTAACCTCACCACAACTACCTCTACTACCATCACAACAACTACCTCTACCACCATCACCTCAACTTCCCCTACCACCACCACCACAACTACCTCTACTACCTTCACCACAACTACGTCTACTACCATCACCACAACTACCTCTACCACCATCAACACAACTACCTCTACCACAGTCACCACAACTACCTCTTCCACCATCATCTCAACTACCTGTGCTACCATCACCAGAACTTCCTCTACTACCATCACCACAACTATCTCTACTACGATTACCACAACTACCTCTACTACCATCACCACAACTACCTCTACTACATTCACCACAACTACCTCTACTACCATCACCACAACTACCTCCACCACATCACCACAACTACCTCTACTACTATCACCACAGCTACCTCTACTACGATCACCACAAATACCTCTACTACCGTCACCACAAGTACCTATAATACGATTACAACAACTGCCTCTACTACCATCACTACAACTACCACTACCACTATCACCACAACTACCTCTACCACCATCACCACAACTACCTCTAGTAGCAGCACCAGAAGTACTTCTACTACCATCATCACATCTACCTCAACCACCATGACCACAACTACCTCTACCACCATCACCACAACCACCTCCACCACCATCACCACAACTACCTCTACCACCATCACCACAATTACCTCTACTACCATCACCAAAACTACATTTACTACCATTACCAGAACTGCCTCTACTACCATTACCAAAACTACATCTACTACCATCACCACAACCACCTCTACCACTATCACCACAACTACCTCTACTACCATCACCACAACTACCTCTACCACTATCACTTCAACTTCCTATACTACCATCACCACAACTATCTATACTACCATCACCACAACTACCTCTACCACTATCACCACAACAACCTCTACTACCTTCACCACAACTACCTCTACTACCATCACCACAACTACCTCTACTACCGTCACCACAAATACCTCTACCACGATCTCCACAACTGCCTCTTCCACTTTCACCAAACTACATCTACTACCATCACCTCAACTACCTCATCTACCATCACCACAAGTACCCCTACTACCATCACCACAACTACCTCTACTACCATCATCTCAACTACCTTTACAACCATCACCACAACTACCTCTACTACCATCACCACAACTACCTCTACCACGATCACCACAACTACCTCTACCACCATCACCAACACTATCTCTACTACCTACACCATAACTACCTCTACCACCATCACCACAACTACCTCTACTACCATCACCAGAACTACCTCTACTACCATCACAACAACTACCTCTACCACGATCACCACAACTACCTTTACCACTTTCACCACAACTACGTCTACTACCATCACCTCAACTACCTCTTCTACCATCACCACAAATACCTCTACTACCATCACCACAACTACCTCTACTACCATCACCACTACTACCTCTACTACTATCACAACAACTAACTCTACAACCATCACCACAACTACCTCTACTCCTATCACTACAATTACCTATACTACCTTCACAACAACTACATCTACAACCATCACCAGAACTACCTCTACTACCATCAAAACAACTACCTCTACCACGATCACCACCACTACCTCTACCACTTTCTCCACAACTACATCTACTACCATCACCACAACTACCTCTTCTACCATCACCACAACTACCTTTTCTACCATCACCACAACTACCTCTACTACCATCAGCACAACTACCTCTACTACCATCACCACAACCACCTCTACACCCATCACCACAACTACCTCTACTACCATCACCACAACTACCTCTACTACCATCACCACAACTACCTCTACTACCTACAACACAACTACCTCTACCATCACAACAACTACCTCTACTACCTTCACCACAACTACCTCTACTACCATCACCAGATCTACCTCTGGTACCATCACCACAACTACCTCTACCACGATCACCACAACTTCCTCTACCACTTTCACCACAACTACATCTACTACCATCACCAAAACTACTTCTACCATCACCACAACTACCTCTACTACTATCACCACAACTACCTCTACTACCATCACTACAACTACCTCTACTACCATCACCACAACTACCTCTACAACCATCACCACAACTACCTCTACTACCATCACTACAACTACCTCTACCACGTTCACCACAACTACCTCTACTGCCATCGCCAAAGCTACCTCTACTACCTGCACCACAACTACATCTACTACCATCACCACAACTACCTCTACTACCATCACCACAACTACCTCTACTACCAGCACCAGAACTGCCTCTACTTCCATCACCACAACTACCTCTATCACCATCACCACAACTACGTCTACTACCAGCACCACAACTACCTCTACTACCATCACCACAGCTACCTCTACCACTATTGCAACCCAGGAATCCAAATGGCCTGTTATCCCGGGTGTAATGGGAGCAAAATAAACACAGCAGAAAAAGTTTAGACTTATATTATCCTTCACCAATTTAGAACAGCAATATGTACACTATGTACAGTGATAAGTATAGTGCACTCCACGGTAAGCAAGGCAGAATAGAAGCCACAAGATAGCAGACCGTGCTTCAACCAGCTCTAGAATGGGAATGACAAGGGCAGACAGGAGAGTGGAACCCACATAACCTCTGCGATTGCCAAAACCATCTTATTATTGGCTAGAACCTGGTCACTAGTTGAACGACGGGGCCCCATCATCAAATCTTAGCAACCTAGTTCGCTGGTTGGGGGAGATAGCCTGTAAATGAGGGTGTGTACATGCGCCGAATAAAGGTTACGTACTCTTTGCATGCCACAACCACAATCACCACAACTACCTCTACTACCTTCACCACAACTACCTCTACTACCATCACCACAACTACCTCTACTACCATCACCACAACTACCTCTACTCCCATCACCACAACAACCTCTACTACCTTCACCACAACTACCTCTACTACTATCACCAAAACTACCTCTTCTACCATCACCACAACTACCTCTACTACTAGCACCAGAACTACCTCTACTACCATCACCACAACTACCTCTACCACGATCACCAAAACTACCTCTGCTACCATCGCCACAACTACCTCTACTACCATCACCACAACTACCTCTACTCCCATCACCACAACAACCTCTACTACCTTCACCACAACTACCTCTACTACTATCACCAAAACTACCTCTTCTACCATCACCACAACTACCTCTACTACTAGCACCAGAACTACCTCTACTACCATCACCACAACTACCTCTAACACGATCACCAAAACTACCTCTGCTACCATCACCACAACTACCTCTACTACCTTCCCCACAACTACCTCTACTACCATCACCAAAACTACTTCTACCACCATCACAACAACCACCTCTACGACTATCACCACAACTACGTCTACCACCATCACCACAACTACCTCTACTACCATCACCAGAACTACCTCTAGTACCATCACCACAACTACCTCTACTACCATCACCACAACTACCTCTACCAACATCACAAAACCTCTACCACCATCACCACAACTACCTCTACTACCTTCACCACAACTACCTCTACCACCATCACCACAACTACCTCTACTACCAACACCAAAACTACCTCTACTACCATCACAACAACTACCTCTACCACCATCACCACAACTGCCTCTACCACCATCAGCACAATTACCTCTACTACCATCACCACAACTACCTCTACTACAATCACCACAACTACCTCGACCACCATCAACACAACTACCTCTACCACCTTCACCACAACTACCTCTACCACCTTCATCTCAACTACCTCTGCTACCATCACCAGAACTACCTATACTACCATCACCACAACTACCTCTACTACGATTACCACAACTACCTCTACTACAATCACCAAAAATTCCTTTACTACCATCCCCACAACTACCTCTACCCCCATCACCACAACCACCTCTACCAATATCACCACAGCTACCTCTACTACGATCACCAAAACTACCTCAACTACGATTACCACAACTACCTCTACTATCGTCTCCATAACTACCTCTACCACTATCACCACAAGTACCTCTGCCACCATCACCACAACTACCTCTAGTACCAGCACCAGAACTACCTCTACCACCATCACTACAACTACCTCTACTACCATCACCACAACTACTTCTAGCACCAGCACCAGAACTACCTCTACTACTATCACCACAACTACCTGTACTACCATCACCACAACTACCTCTACCACCAACACCACAACTACATCTACTACCAGCACCACAACTACCTCTACGACAATCACCACAACTACCTCTACCACCATCACTACAACTACCTCTACCACCATCACCACAACTACCTCTACCACCATCACCACAATTACCTCTACCACCATCACCTCAAGTACCTCTAACATCATCACCACAACTACCTCTACCACCATCACCACAACTACCTCTACCACCATCACCACAACTACCTATACTACCATCATCACAACTACCTCTACAATCATCACCACAGCTACCTCTACTACCATCACAACTACCTCTACTACCATCACCACAACAATCTCTACCACCATCACCACAGCTACCTCTACTACCATTACAACTACCTCTACTACCATCACCAAAACTACCTCTACTGCCATCACCACAACTACCTCTACTACCATCACCACAACTACCTCTATCACCATCACCACAAATACCTCTACCACCATAACCACAACTACCTCTACTACCATCACCACAACTACCTCTACCACCCTCACCACAACTACCTCTACCTCCATCACCACAACTACATCTACTACCATCACCACAACTACCTCTACTACCATCACCACAGCTACCTCTACCACCATCACCACAACTACCTCTACTACCTTCACCATAACTACCTCTACTACCATCACCACAACTACCTCTACCACCATCACCACAACTACCTCTACCAAAATCACCACAATTACCTCTGCCACCTTCACCACAACTACCTCTACTACCATCACCACAACCACCTCTACTACCATCGCCACAACTACCTCTACCACCATCACCACAACTACCTCTGCTACCATCACCACAACTATCTCTACCACCATCACCACAACTATCTCTATGACCATCACCACAACTACCTATACTACCATCACAACTACCTCTCCCACCATCACCACAACTACCTCTACCACCATCACCACAACTACCTCTACTACCATCAATGCATCTAGGTCTACCACCATCACAACAATTACCTCTACCACCATCACCACAACAACCTCTACTACCATCGCCACAACTACCTCTACTACCGTCACCACAACTACCTCTACTACCATCACCACAACTACCTCTACCACCATCACCACAACTACCTCTACCACCATCACCACAACTACCTCTACTACCATCACCACAACTACCTCTACTACCATCACCACAACTACCTCTACCACCATCACCACAACTACCTCTACCACCATCACCACAACTTCCTCTACTACCATCACCACAACTACATCTACTACCACCACCACAACTACCTCTACTACCAGCACCACAACTACTTGTACTACCAGCACCACAACTACCTCTACTACCATCACCACAACTACCTCTACCACCATAACCACAACTACCTCTACTACCATCACCACATCTACCTCTACTACCATAACCACAAATACCTCTACTACCATCACCACAACTACCTCTACTACCATCACCACAACTACCTCTACTAAAATCACCACAACTACCTCTACTACCATCACCACAACTACCTCTACTAAAATCACCACAACTACCTCTACTACCATCACCACAACTACCTGTACCACCATCACCACAACTACCTCTACCACCATCACTACAACTACATCTACTACCATCACCACAACTACCTCTACTACCATCACCACAACTACCTCTTCTACCAGCTCCAAAAATACCTCTACTACCATCACCACAACTAGCTCTACTACCATACCACAACTACCTCTACCACCATCACCACAACTACCTCTACAACCATCACCACAACTACCTCTACTACCATCACCACAACTACCTCTACTACCATCACCACAACTACCTCTACCACCATTACCACAAGCGCCTCTACGACCATCACCATAACTTCCTCTACTAAAATCACCACAACTACCTCTACCACCATCTCCACAACTACCTCTACCACTATCACCACAACTACCTCTACCACCATCACCACAACTACCTCTACCACCATCACCACAACTGCCTCTACCACAATCACCACAATTTCCTCTGCCACTCACCACAACTACCTCTACTACCATCACCACAACTACCTCTACTACCATCGCCACAACTACCTCTACCACCATCACCACAACTACCTCTAGTACCATCACCACAACTTCCACTACTACCATCACCACAACTACTTCTACTACCATCACCACAACTACCTCTACTACCATCACCACAACTACCTCTACTACCATCACCACAAGTACCTCTACCACCATCACCACAACTACCTCTACCTCCATCACCACAACTACCTCTATTTCCATCACCACAACTACCTCTACTACCATCACCACAACTACCTCTACCACCATCACCACTACTACCTCTACTACCATCACCATAGCTACCTCTACTACCATCACCACAACTACCTCTACTACCATCACCACAACTACGTCTACAACCATCACCACAACTACCTCTACCTCCATCATAACAACTACCACTAGTACCATCACCACAACTACCTCTGTCATCATCACCACGACTACCTCTACCACTATCACCACAACTACCTCTACGACCATCACCACAACTACCTCTAGCACCATCACCACAACTACCTCTACACTATCATCACAACTACCTCTTCCACCATTACCACAACTACCTCTACTACCATCACCACAACTACCTCTACTACCATCGCCACAACTACCTCTACTACCATCACCACAACTACCTCTACTACCATCACCACAACTACCTCTACTACCATCACCACAACTACCTCTGCTACCATCACCGCAACTACTTCTACCACCATCACCACAACTACCTCTGCTACCATCCCCACACCTACCTCTACCACCATCACCACAACTACCTCTACCACCATCACCACAACTACCTCTTCCACTATTACAACCCAGGATTCCAAATGGCCTGTTATCCCGGGTGAAATGGGAGCAAAATAAACACAGCAGAAAAAGTTTAGACTTGTGTTATCCTTCACCAATTTAGAACAGCAATATGTGCACTATATACAGTGATAAATATAGTGCACTCCACTGTAAGCAAGGCAGAAATAGAAGCCACAAGATAGCAGACCGTGCTTCAACCAGTTCTAGAATGGGAATGACAAGGGCAGACAGGAGAGTGGTACTCTCATAACCTCTGCGATTGCCAAAACCATCTTCTTATTGGCTAGAACCTGGTCACTAGTTGATCGACGTGGCCCCATCATCAACTCTTAGCAACCTGGTTCACTGGTTGGGGGAGATAGCCTGTAAATGAAGGTGTGTACATGCGCCGAATAAAGGTTACGTACTCTTTGCATGCCATACTTCCACCCCGAGAAGGCTCAGGATTAGGCTGCCACCTCCCAGTGGTAACCGTGCCGCCATGGCACAAAATAATGGGACCTCCTTTCCTCTCCACCATCCAACTCTTAGATAGAGCTCAGCTTTTCTCGTGACAAAAAGCCAAACCCTAAACTCAAAGTGAGACAGTAGTCATTCAGGCTAGCATAGGTCCAAGATACAGGTGGACGGTAGCCCACATCCCCTCACTTAAAAAAAAACCCACACCAGGGGATAAAAAAAAAAAAAGAGCGTGAAATGGGGTTACCACAAATAATATAACATCCTAACCTAAATAAATAAAAATATTAGACTCTAGATAAAGAGTCCGCCAACACATTTTCTTTGCCGGCAATATATTTAATTCTGAGTGAGTATGGTTGCAGTCTTAGCGTCCAGCGCATGAGCCTTGTGTTGTGGTTCTTCATGGCTTGGAGATATACTAGAGGATTGTGATCACTGTAGACTGTGACCACCTGCGATGTCTGGCCCACATAAACATCGAAATGCTCCAAAGCCAGTACCAGCGCGAGGGCTTCTTATTCAATGGTAGAGTAAGTCCTCTGATGTGGCTGGAACTTGGCTGAAAAGTATGGTACAGGCTGCAACTCCTCATTCTCGATTTGTAATAGTACTGCCCCAACCCAAGACTCACAAGCAACAACCTGTAATGAAAAAGGTTTGGAGAAGTCTGGAGACAAAAGAATGGGTGCAGTACACAATAATCTTTTTGCTTTATTAAAAGCAGTGTTACAGTCTGAGGTCCAATTAAAGGGAATTTTGTGACTGGTAAGAGAGGTAAGAGGGGCTACAATATCTGAGAAATTCTTACAGAATCTTCTGTAAAATCCTATCATGCCTAGGAAACGTTGAAGAGATATCCTATCATGAGGAACTGGATAATCTTTAATAGCAAGAACTTTAGCAAGTTTAGGTGCACTTTACCAGTACCTACTTCATGACCTAGAAAAGTGACAGTGGCCTGGCCAAAGGAAGATTTAGATAAATTAACTGTTAAATGGGAACTCTTAAAGGTCTCAAAAAGAGCCTTAAGTCTAAGTAGGTGTTGATCCCAAGTATCAGACACCACAACAATATCATCTAGGTACGCTGCCGTGCCTTCAAGTCCTTTAATAGCCTGATGGATAAGTTTCTGGAATGAAGAGGGGGAATTTTCATTCCGAAGGGGGTAACTGTGTATTGATAATGACCTCCAGGAATTACGAAGGCAGAGATTTCCTTCGCCTTATTCGTTAAAGGTACCTCTAAGGAGATCTAACTTAGACACAAAAGTAGCGTTACCCACAAAGTCAATTACGTCATCCAGACGAGGAAGAGGGTAAGCATCTGTAATTGTGACCATATTCACCTTACGGTAGTCTGTACACATACGAAACCCTTGATCAGCCTTCTTCACAAGGATGCACGGTGAAGCCCATGGACTAGATGACTCCTCCACTAAACCATGCTTTAACAAAAATTCTACTTCCTGCTGAAGTAACCTTTGCTTTTCAGGATTAGCTCTGTAGGGGGAGAGTTTAATTGGTTTAGAGTTTCCCACGTCTACATCATGATAACCTAACGTACATTTTTTCGGCACATCCGAAAAAATATTAGGATATGACTGTAGAAGCTCAGTTAAATTTGTTGCTTGCGTTTCAGATAATCCCTCCATTAAAGGGCAAGGATCCTTGAGGAGGACAGAATTTGAAAGTTTAATATTAATTTCAGAGATAAGTGCAAAGAATCAGAGTCGTCCTCAGAGGTAGAGGACAGAGTCATTACTGGGACTTTATCTGGTGTATGAAAAGATTTTAATTGATTGATGTGGTAAATTTTAGTTTTTGAGGTCTTATCAATGGGAGCTACCACATAATTTACATCAGATAATCTACTTACAATCTGCATAGGTCCCGTAAATCTAGCTTTCAAGGTGTGGCCAGGTATAGGTTCCTGCACCAACACCTTGTCTCCTGGATGGAAGGAGCGGAATTGTGCACTTCTGTCATACCTCTGTTTCATCTTACTTTGAGCTGTCTTTAGGTTAGCCTTGGCTAACTGACGTGCCACCTGCAACCTTGAAGACGGGTTGTAGAGTGTTGAGCTAACGTCTTCTCCCATCCATCCTTCTTTGAGCACCCGAAGAGGACCTCGTACATTGTGCCCAAAGATCAGCTCAAACGGACTATACCCTGTAGACTCTTGCACCGTCTCTCGTACTGAGAACAGCAACAAAGGTAGTGATTCATCCCAGTCTGTAGGAAAGTGCATGCAAAAAGTTCTCATCATAGTTTTTAACGTCTGATAGAATCTTTCCAAGGCGCCTTGGGACTGAGGATGATAGGCAGTGGATAAGTTGTGGATTATCCCTAACCTAGTTAATACTTCCCTAAATGCTTTGGCAGTAAAGTTAGTACCTTGATCACTTTGAATAGTTTTAGGAATGCCAAAACAAGAAATGAATTTGGTTAAAGCTTTGAGAATAGCTTTAGTATTAATACTGCGCATGGGAATTGCTTCAGGATATCTGGTTACTTTATCCATAATCGTAAATAAATATTGATTTCCAGACTTTGACCTAGGTAGTGGACCTACACAATCTATAATTAAATCTGCAAAAGGTTCTCCATCAGCAGGTATAGGTTGGAGAGGTGCGGTTTAATGGAATGTCCAGGTTTCCCTACTTGCTGACATTCTCGGCAACACCTAATGTGATTCTTCACATCTTTCTTTAATTTTGGCCAATAAAATTCTTTTGTGATTCTATACAAGATTTTTGTAATTCCTAAGTGACCTCCTAATGAAGTATTATGAGCTATATTTAATATTTGAGGTCTATACTTTGTTGGAACCACTAACCTGTTAAACAATTGACGGCCCTCTATCTCCTTACCAGTCTCAGTGCAGACCAAATAATAATTTTTAAGTTCATACTTGACCGGATGACCCAAAGAGGGTTTACCCATGGCTGCCTGAAAAGCGAATTTTAAAGAAGGGTCCTTTCGTTGTTCCTCCTGGAAAGACAGTCCCTCGGGCATGGAAACAGAGACATCTGGCAATCCTGCAACCTGGGAATAGGAAGGCTTGATCGGGGTCTGTTCACTTGATTTACGAGGCTCCGGCCGGTGTGCCTCATAAAACAACGTGGCTATTCCGAGATCAGAGTCGTCCAAGGATAGGTCAACATTCTCTCCAGACAACCCTTGGGATGTTGCCCGAGTTATGGCCAACACCGGAGAAGAATTACTCATTATAGGTACAGGACACGCAGTAATAACATGGCATCTTTCATGGGGAATCCTTTTGAGACACCCACAGTCAAGTACCCAGTGTAATATTTGCACTGTACATAAATTTTATGCTAAGGGACAGAATATATAGCTCCTCCAAATGCTTCCAATATTACAGAGGAATTCAAGGAAGTGTTCTCTGAAAGGGGTAATATTCTTTCTTTTATAAGTGAGCAATATGCTCCAGTATCTCTAAAGGTCTTTACTTCAGTTGTTTCTGAGTTTTCCTGAAGGGAAATAAGACTCTTGCAATAATAAGGGGCCATACCTTTCTCTACTTCGCTCGGGGACATGTTACTAGGGATATTAGAGATTTCCCCAATGGGTTGGGGCTTATGGGGGCAGTTGGGACGGATATGACCTACTTTGTTACAAAGGAAGCAGACGACAGGCTTGCCCTTTACTCCCTGCGGACGTTGCAACTGGTGTCGCTCTGGCTGGTGTCTCTTTGGATACTGTTGTCGAGATGCACCATGTTGAGTAGTTTGTCTCTCAGCAGGTAGACCATAAGTTGAGAAGCGTGGCTCACCAGGTGACTTAGTTGGCTGACGTAGACGTTCTCCCTCCGGCTGGCACTTCATTCTCCAAGGTTGACGATCTCTGCTCATGCCAGGCTGTTGAAAAGAGAGACGGGACCGCTCGGACAAGGAGCGGTTAGTTTCGAAGGTATCAGCCAACCTGGCTGCCTACAATGCAGTGGTTAAGTCACGATCCTGCAGAAAGACTCGAACCTCTGGTCCCATAGACTCCAGCAGGTTATCAATCAGAATAAGATGTACCAGCTCCTCAAAGGTAGAGACACCACTTGCTTAATACCAGCTGGTAAAAGCTTTGGTTTGATGTCTCACAAAGTCCACTAGGGATTGACCAAGCTGTCGTCTGCCCAGCTTATAAATTTTTCTATATTTGGCTGGGATACATGTATATGCTCCCAACACTGTGGTCTTCACTGCTTTATAATCAGAAAATTCAGCGTCATTTAATACTGACGTAAATTCCTGTGCCTTACCCAATAATGCTGTATGAACCAACGATGCCCAATGCTGTTCCGGCCACCTCAAGGCTGGAGCCTGCTTTTCGAAGCTTTCGAAAAATTGTTCTGGTTCGGCCTCATTGAAGCGCGGAACAAGCTGTACTCCCTTTTGTAAACTAAAATTATTTACAGAATGCGAAAACTGCCTCCTTTCTCTTTCCCTATCAAATTCTTCCCTTGCGAATGCTCTCTGTTCCCTAGTTTGCTCAAGATTGATTTTTGCCACCTCAAGTGCCAACGACGCTGATTCACCTTGAGACAACCCAGCTGCACTATACTGACCATTTTGCTCCGTAGGTGTATCATCTTCCTCCTGCGAGAACATAGTAGTTTTTGCCCTAGCTCCCGCAGAGGGAGGAGTCTGATGTGCCATCTCTTCTTCTATAAGTTTGTCAGCAATCAGTAAACGCAGTTGCGCAGCTGTGAGAGTGCGTTTATATTTAATGCCAATGGAACGAGCAATTTTCCAACAACGCTGTAGGGACAATTTAGGTAGGTTATGCAAAGTATATGCCGACACCAGACGTCTGACTCGTCTAGATGGCATAAATTATTCGCTATGCACAGTACGATTGCAGAATACCCCAACGGAACACGTTAATTTGCAGAACACGCTTAGCTATGCACAGTACGATTGCAGAATACGCATACAAGCAAAGCCGACTGCAAAATTCTCCACACCGAACAGGCTAGTAACAACTGACACGCAAAATTTGTAAAGCAATGCCAGACATCCACACTGTTCTATAAGATTGACCGTAGCGAAGCGAGCACACCGAACAAGCTAGTAGCGAGCTGTTGAACGATCACACAATAGCAAGGCTGACCATAACAGTAACTGACACGCAAAATTTGTAAAGCGTAGGCAAAGCTAATGCAATGCCAGACAGCAAGCTGCACAATGTTCCTGCTACGAGCTTCACCCGAAGCTCAACCGTTTGTCTAAGTCCAGCTCCAGCTCTCGGACAGGCTACCCATATTACAACCCAGGATTCCAAATGGCCTGTTATCCCGGGTGTAATGGGAGCAAAATAAACACGGCAGAAAAAGTTTAGACTTATATTATCTTCACCAATTTAGAACAGCAATATGTACACTATGTACAGTGATAAGTATAGTGCACTCCACGGTAAGCAAGGCAGAAATAGAAGCCACAAGATAGCAGACCGTGCTTCAACCAGCTCTAGAATGGGAATGACAAGGGCAGACAGGAGAGTGGTACCCATATAACCTCTGCGATTGCCAAAACCATCTTCCTATTGGCTAGAACCTGGTCACTAGTTGAACGACGGGGCCCCATCAACTCCTAGCAACCTGGTTCGCTGGTTGGGGGAGATAGCCTGTAAATGAGGGTGTGTACATGCGCGGAATAAAGGTTACGTACTCTTTGCATGCCACAACCACCATCCCCACAACTACCTCTACCACCATCACAACAACTACCTCTACCACCATCACCACAACTACCTCTACCACCTTCACCACAACTACCTCTACCACCATCACCACAACTACCTCTACCACCATCACTACAACTACCTCTACCACCATCACCACAACTACCTCTACTACCATCACCACAACTACCTCTACTACCATCACCACAACTACCTCTACCACCATCACCACAACTACCTCTACTACCATCACCACAACTACCTCTACTACCATCACCACAACTACCTCTACCACCATCACCACAACTACCTCTACCACCATCACCACAACTACCTCTACTACCATCACCACAACTACCTCTACCACCATCACTACAACTACCTCTACCACCATCACCACAACTACCTCTAACTCCATTACCACAACTACCTCTACTACCATCACCACAATTACCTCTACTACCATCACCCCAACTACCTCCACTATCATCACCACAACTACCTCTACCACCATCACCACAACTACCTCTACCACCATCACCACAACTACCTCTACCACCATCACCACAACTACCTTTACCACCATCACCACAACTACCTCTACCACCATCACCAAAACTACCTCTACCACCAACACCACAACTACTTCTACCAACATTACAACAACTACCTCTACTACCAACACCACAACTACCTCTACTAAAAACACAACAACTACCACTACCACCATCACCACAACTACCTACACCACCATCACCACAACTACCTCTACCACCATCACCACAACTACCTCTACTACCATCACCACAACTACCTCTACCACCATCACCACAACTAACTCTACTACCATCACCACAACTACCTCTACCACCTTCACCGCAGCTAACTCTTCTACCATCACCACAACTACCTCTGCTACCATCACCACAACTACCTCTACTACCATCACCACAACTACCTCTACCACCATCACCACAACTACCTCTACCACCATCACCACAACTACCTCTACCACCATCACCACAACTACCTCTACCCCAATCACCACAACTACCTCTACCACCATCACCAGAACTACCTCTAGTACCATCACCACAACTACCTCTACTACCATCACCACAACTACCTCTACTATCGTCACCACAACTACCTCTACCCATCACCACAAGTACCTCTACCACCATCACCACAACTACCTCTAGTACCAGCACCAGAACTACCTCTACCACCATCACTACAACTACCTCTACAACCATCACCACAACTACTTCTAGCACCAGCACCAGAACTACCTCTACTACTATCACCACAACTACCTCTACCACCATCTCCACAACTACCTCTACTACCATCACCACAACTACTACCTTACCACCACAACTACCTCTACTCTACTACCATCACCACAACTACCTCCTACCATCACCACAACTACCTCTACCACCATCACCACAATTACCTCTACTACCATCACCACAACTACCTCTTCTACCATCACCACAATTACCTCTACTGCCATCACCACAACTACCTCTTCTACCATCACCACAACTACCTCTAGTACTACCACCACAACTACCTCTACTACCATCACCACAACTACCTCTACCACCATTACTACAACTACCTCTACCACCATTACCACAGCTACCTCTACTACCATCACAACTACCTCTACTTCCATCACCACAACTACATCTACCACCATCACCACAGCTACCTCTACTACCATTACAACTACCTCTACTACCATCACCAAAACTACCTCTACGGCCATCACCACAACTACCTCTACTACCATCACCACAACTACCTCTACCACCATCACCACAACTACCTCTACCACCATAACCACAACTACCTCTACTACCATCACCACAATTACCTCTACTACCATCACCAGAACTACCTCTAGTACCATCACCACAACTACCTCTACTACCATCACCACAACTACCTTTACCAACATCACAAAACCTCTACCACCATCACCACAACTACCTCTACTACCTTCACCACAACTACCTCTCCCACCATCACCACAACTACCTCTACCACCATCACCAAAACTACCTCTACTACCATCACCACAACTACCTCTACCACCTTCACCACAACTACCTCTACCACCATCACCACAACTACCTCTACCACCATCACTACAACTACCTCTACCACCATCACCACAACTACCTCTACTACCATCACCGCAACTACCTCTACCACCATCACCACAACTACCTCTACCACCATCACCACATCTACCTCCACCACCATCACCACAACTACCTCTACCACTATCACCACAACTACCTCTACCACCATCACCACAACTACCTCTACTACCTACCTCTACCACCATCACCACAACTACCTCTACCTATACTACCATCACCACAACTACCTCTACCACCATCACCACAACTACCTCTACTCTACCATCACCACAACTACCTCTACCACCATCACCACAACTACCTCTACCAACCATCACCACAACTACCTCTACTACCATCACCACAACTACCTCTGCCACCATCACCACAACTACCTCTGCTACCATCACCACAACTACCTCTACTACCATCACCACAACTACCTCTACCACCATCACCACACTACCTCTACCACTATCACCACAACTACCCACCATCACCACAACTACCTCTACAACTACATCTACTCACCACAACTACCTCTACAATCACCACAACTACCTCTACCACCATCACACAACTACCTCTACCACCATCACCACAACTACCTCTACTACCATCACCACACCTCTAACCTCACCTCTACCTCTACCATCACCACAAATACCTCTCCCACCATCACCACAACTACCTCTACCACCATCACAACAACTACCTCTACTACCATCAATGCAACTACCTCTCACCATCACCACTACCTCTACTACCATCACCACAACTACCTCTACCACCATCACCACAACTACCTCTACCACCATCACCACAACTCCTCTACCATCACAACTCCTCTACCATCACCACAACTCCTCTACCATCACCACAACCCCTCTACCACCTACCACCATCACCACAACTCACCCACAACTACCTCTACCACCATCACCACAACTACCTCTACCACCATCACCACAGCTACCTCTTCTACCATCACCACAACTACCTCTACCACCATCACCACAACTACCTCTACTACCATCACCACAACTACCTCTACCACCATCACCACAACTACCTCTACCACCATCACCACAACTACCTCTACTACCATCACCACAACTACCTCTACCACCATCACCACAACTACCTCTACCACCATCACCACAACTACCTCTACCACCATCACCACAACTACCTCTACCACCATCACCACAACTACCTCTACTACCATCACCACAACTACCTCTACCACCATCACCACAACTACCTCTACCACCATCACCACAACTACCTCTACTACCATCACCACAACTACCTCTACCACCATCACCACAACTACCTCTACCACCATCACCACAACTACCTCTACCACCATCACCACAACTACCTCTACCACCATCACCACAACTACCTCTACCACCATCACCACAACTACCTCTACCACCATCACCACAACTACCTCTACCACCATCACCACAACTACCTCTACCACCATCACCACAACTACCTCTACCACCATCACTACCTCTACCACCATCACCACAACTCTACATCACCACAACTACCTCTACCATCACCACAACTACCTCTACCACCATCACCACAACTACTACCATCACCACAACTACCTCTACCACCATCACCACAACTACCACTACCATCACCACAACTACCTCTACCACCATCACCACAACTACCTCTACCTCCATTACCACAACTACCTCTACCACCATCACCACAACTACCTCTACCACCATCACCACAGCTACCTCTACCACCATCACCACAACTACCTCTACCACCATCACCACAACTACCTCTACTACCATCACCACAACTACCTCTACTACCATCACCACAGCTACCTCTACTACCAGCACCACAACTACCTCTACTACCATCATCACAACTACCTCTACTACCATCACCACAACTACCTCTACTACCAACCCCACAACTACCTCTGCTACCATCACCACAACTACCTCTACCACCATCACCACAACTACCTCTTCTTCCATCACCACAACTACCTCTACCACCATCACCACAACTACCTCTACCACCATCACCACAACCACCTCTACCACCATCACCACAACTACCTCTACCACCATCACCACAACTACCTCTACCACCATCACCACAACTACCTCTACCACCACCTCTACCACCACCACAACTACTCTACCACCATCACCACCACCTCTCACCACAACTACCTCTACCACCATCACCACAACTACCTCTACCACCATCACCACAACTACCTCTACTACCATCACCACACACCTCTACCACCATCACCACAACTACAACTACCTACTACCATCACCACAACTACCTCTACCTCTACCTCTACCACTATCACCACAACCTCTACCTCTACTACCATCAACACAACTACCTCTACCACCATCACCACAACTACCTCTACTACCATCACCACAACTACCTCTACTACCATCACCACAACTACCTCTACTACCATCACCACAACTACCTCTACTACCATCACCACAACTACCTCTACTACCATCACCACAACTACCTCTACTACCATCATCACAACTACCTCTACCTACCACCATCACCACAACTACCTCTACCACCATCACCACAACTACCTCTACTACCATCACCACAACTACCTCTACCACCATCACCACAACTACCTCTACTACCATCACCACAACTACCTCTACTACCATCACCACAACTACCTCTACTACCATCACCACAACTACCTCTACTACCATCACCACAACTACCTCTACCACCATCACCACAACTACCTCTACTACCATCACCACAACTACCTCTACCACCATCACCACAATTACCTCTACTACCATCACCACAACTACCTCTTCTACCATCACCACAACTACCTCTACCACCATCACCACAACTACCTCTACCACCATCACCACAACCACCTCTACCACCATCACCACAACTACCTCTACCACCATCACCACAACTACCTCTACCACCATCACCACAACTACCTCTACCACCTTCACCACAGCTACCTCTACCACCATCACCACAACTACCTCTACCACCATCACTACAACTACCTCTACCACCATCACCACAACTACCTCTAACACCATCATCACAAATACCTCTACTGCCATCACCACAACTACCTCTACCACCATCACCACAACTACCTCTACTACCATCACCACAACTACCTCTACCACCTTCACCACAGCTAACTCTTCTACCATCACCACAACTACCTCTGCTACCATCACCACAACTACCATCACCACAACTACCTCTACTACCATCACCACAACTACCTCTACCACCATCACCACAACTACCTCTACCACCATCACCACAACTACCTCTACCACCATCACCACAACTACCTCTACCACCATCACCACAACTACCTCTACTACCATCACCACAACTACCTCTACTACCATCACCACAACTACCTCTACTACCATCACCACAACTACCTCTACTACCATCACCACAACTACCTCTACTACCATCATCACAACTACCATCACCACAACTACCATCACCACAACTACCTCTACCACTACCTCTACCACCATCACCACAACTACCTCTACTACCATCACCACAACTACCTCTACCACCATCACCACAACTACCTCTACCACCATCACCACATCTACCTCCACCACCATCACCACAACTACCTCTACCACTATCACCACAACTACCTCTACCACCATCACCACAACTACCTCTACTAATATCACCACAACTACCTCTACTACCATCACCACAACTACCTCTGCTACCATCACCACAACTACCTCTACTACCATCACCACAACTACCTCTACCACCATCACCACAACTACCTCTACCACCATCACCACAACTACCTCTACCACCATCACCACAGCTACCTCTTCTACCATCACCACAACTACCTCTACCACCATCACCACAACTACCTCTACTACCATCACCACAACTACCTCTTCTTCCATCACCACAACTACCTCTACGACCATCACCACAACTTCCTCTACCACCATCACCACAACTACCTCTACCACCATCACCACAACTACCTCTACCACCTTCACCACAACTTGCTCTACCACCATCACCACAATTACCTCTACCACCATCACTACAACTACCTCTACCACCATCACCACAACTACCTCTACCACCTTCACCACAACTACCTCTACTACCATCACCACAACTACCTCTACCACCATCACCACAACTACCTCTATCACCATCACCACAGCTACTTCTTCTACCATTACCACAACTACCTCTGCTACCATCACCACAACTACCTCTACTACCATTACCACAACTACCTCTACCACCATCACCACAACTACCTCTTCTACCATCACCACAACTACCTCTACTACCATCACCACAACTACCTCTACTACCATCACCACAACTACCTCTACTACCATCACCACAACTACCTCTACCACCATCACCACAACTACCTCTGCTACCATCACCACAACTACCTCTACCACCATCACCACAACTACCTCTACCACCATCACAACAACAACAGTAGAGCTTCGTCATTATTAACTGCTTAAATATCGGTCAGTAAACAAGGAATCACCATTTTTAATTAAAATTTATGAAATAAAAAAATTATTTTCAGTCTTTATATCATTATTATGACACCCCTATAATTTATATCATTATAATGATGCCCCTGTAATTTATATCATTATAATGACGCCCCTATAATTTATATCATTATAATGATGCCCCTGTAATTTATATCATTATAATGACGCCCCTATAATTTATATCATTATAATGATGCCCCTATAATTTATATCATTATAATGATGACCCTATAATTTATATCATTTTTATGACACTCCTATAATTTATATCATTATAATGATGCCCCTATAATTTATATCATTATAATTACGCCCCTATAATTTATATCATTATAAAGATGCCCCTATACTATACAGTCGATGGCCTCCACTCCAAGCCAACAGATACAGATACTAATGCCGGAAAAAAAATCCCCCCCCAGTACCAACAATACCACCAGTCCGATAACATTCTTCTTTGCAAATATACAGGGTCTAAAGCCAGCAACAAACAACAAAATACCTTTCATCCGTGGACTGCTTGCAGAGGCAAAGGCAATGTTCGCGGCTTTCACTGAGACCCACATAAAGGATCACTTGGACAATGAAATATGGATCCCAGGTTACAACCTATACAGATGTGACAGAGTGAACAGGCAAAAGGAGGGGGTTGGCCTGTACATTGCAGAGTCACTTGTTTGCACAGAACTGCTTAATGCCTCAAATGACGTAGTGGAAGTTTTAGCAGTAAAGGTCGAGAACCAAAACCTAGTCATTGTGGTAGTCTACAAGCCTCCGGATGCAACATCCCAGCAATTCCAGGAACAGCTGTTAAAAATTGACCACTGTCTGGAAAATCTTCCAGCTCCTGCACCCAACATCTTGCTCCTGGGGGATTTCAACTTAAGGCACCTAAAATGGAGGAATATAGCAAATAATATTGTTGCAGTAATAACACCAGGAGGCAGCTCTGATGAAAACTCACACTCACACGAGCTTTTAAATCTCTGCACAAAATTCAATTTAAACCAGCAAATAATAGAGCCTACTAGACTGGAGAATACACTAGACCTCATATTCACTAACAATGATGATCTGATAAGAAATGTCACCATATCAAAAACAATATACTCAGGTCACAACATAATTGAGGTTCAGACATGTATGCGAGGAGCCCCAGACCGACAAAATGAGACTAGTCACGAGGGAGCATTCACCAAATTCAACTTCAATAACAAAAATATAAAGTGGGACCAAGTAAACCAAGTCCTAACCGATATAAGCTGGGAAGATATACTAAGCAACACAGACCCAAACTTATGCCTAGAACAGATTAACTCGGTGGCACTCGATGTATGCACAAGGCTTATTCCTCTAAGAAAAAGGAGGAGTAGATGTAAAATAGAAAGAGACAGGCGCTCCCTTTACAGGCGACGGAAAAGAATAACAGAGCGGCTAAAAGAGGTCAATATATCTGAAATGCGCAGGGAGACACTGGTCAGAGAAATAGCAAGCATCGAACTTAAGCTAAAAGAATCCTTTAGGAGTCAGGAATCGCGGGAAGAACTAAAAGCTATAAATGAAATCGAAAGAAACCCAAAGTATTTCTTCTCCTATGCCAAATCAAAATCGAGAACAACGCCCAGTATTGGGCCCCTACTTAAACAAGATGGGTCCTACACAGATGACAGCAAGGAAATGAGTGAGCTACTCAAGTCCCAATATGACTCAGTTTTTAGCAAGCCGCTAACCAGACTGAGAGTCGAAGATCAAAATGAATTTTTTATGAGAGAGCCACAAAATTTGATTAACACAAGCCTATCCGATGTTATCCTGACGCCAAATGACTTCGAACAGGCGATAAATGACATGCCCATGCACTCTGCCCCAGGGCCAGACTCATGGAACTCTGTGTTCATCAAGAACTGCAAGAAGCCCCTATCACGAGCCTTTTCCATCCTATGGAGAGGGAGCATGGACACGGGGGTCGTCCCTCAGTTACTAAAAACAACAGACATAGCCCCACTCCACAAAGGGGGCAGTAAAGCAACAGCAAAGAACTACAGACCAATAGCACTAACATCCCATATCATAAAAATCTTTGAAAGGGTCCTAAGAAGCAAGATCACCACCCATCTAGAAACCCATCAGTTACACAACCCAGGGCAACATGGGTTTAGAACAGGTCGCTCCTGTCTGTCTCAGCTACTGGATCACTACGACAAGGTCCTAAATGCACTAGAAGACAAAAAGAATGCAGATGTAATATATACAGACTTTGCAAAAGCCTTCGACAAGTGTGACCATGGCGTAATAGCGCACAAAATGCGCGCTAAAGGAATAACAGGAAAAGTCGGTCGATGGATCTATAATTTCCTCACTAACAGAACACAGAGAGTAGTCGTCAACAGAGTAAAGTCCGAGGCAGCTACGGTGAAAAGCTCTATTCCACAAGGCACAGTACTAGCTCCCATCATGTTCCTCATCCTCATATCCGACATAGACAAGGATGTCAGCCACAGCACCGTGTCTTCCTTTGCAGATGACACCCGAATCTGCATGACAGTGTCTTCCATTGCAGACACTGCAAGGCTCCAGGCGGACATCAACCAAATCTTTCAGTGGGCTGCAGAAAACAATATGAAGTTCAACGATGAGAAATTTCAATTACTCAGATATGGTAAACATGAGGAAATTAAATCTTCATCAGAGTACAAAACAAATTCTGGCCACGAAATAGAGCGAAACACCAACGTCAAAGATCTGGGAGTGATTATGTCGGAGGATCTCACCTTCAAGGACCATAACATTGTATCAATCGCATCTGCTAGAAAAATGACAGGATGGATAATGAGAACCTTCAAAACTAGGGAGGCCAAGCCCATGATGACACTCTTCAGGTCACTTGTTCTATCTAGGCTGGAATATTGCTGCACTCTAACAGCACCTTTCAAGGCAGGTGAAATTGCCGACCTAGAAAATGTACAGAGAACTTTCACGGAGCGCATAACGGAGATAAAACACCTCAATTACTGGGAGCGCTTGAGGTTTCTAAACCTGTATTCCCTGGAACGCAGGAGGGAGAGATACATGATTATATACACCTGGAAAATCCTAGAGGGACTAGTACCGAACTTGCACACGAAAATCACTCACTACGAAAGCAAAAGACTTGGCAGACGATGCACCATCCCCCCAATGAAAAGCAGGGGTGTCACTAGCACGTTAAGAGACCATACAATAAGTGTCAGGGGCCCGAGACTGTTCAACTGCCTCCCAGCACACATAAGGGGGATTACCAACAGACCCCTGGCAGTCTTCAAGCTGGCACTGGACAAGCACCTAAAGTCAGTTCCTCATCAGCCGGGCTGTGGCTCGTACGTTGGTTTGCGTGCAGCCAGCAGCAACAGCCTGGTTGATCAGGCGCTGATCCACCAGGAGGCCTGGTCACAGACCGGGCCGCGGGGGCGTTGACCCCCGAAACTCTCTCCAGGTAAACTCCAGGTAATACTTTATATCATTATAATGATGCCCCTATAATTTATATCATTATAATGACGCCCCTATAATTTATATCATTATAATGATGCCCCTATAATTTATATCATTATAATGATGCCCCTATAATTTATATCATTATAATGACGCCCCTATAATTTATATCATTAAAATGATGCCCCTATAATTTATATCATTATAATGATGCCCCTATAATTTATATCATTATAATGACGCCTTTATAATTTATATCATTATAATGATGCCCCTATAATTTATATCATTATAATGACGCCTTTATAATTTATATCATTATAATGATGCCCCTATAATTTATATCATTATAATGACGCCCCTATAATTTATATCATTATAATGATGCCCCTATAATTTATATCATTATAATGACGCCCCTATAATTTATATCATTATAATGATGCCCCTATAATTTATATCATTATAATGACGCCCCTATAATTTATATCATTATAATGACGCCCCTATAATTTATATCATTATAATGATGCCCCTTTAATTTATATCATTATAATGACGCCCCTACAATTTATATCATTATAATGACGCCTCTATAATTTATATCATTATAATGATGCCCCTATAATTTATATCATAATGACGCCCCTATAATTTACATCATTATAATGATGCCCCTATAATTTATATCATTATAATGATGCCCCTATAATTTATATCATTATAATGATGCCCCTATAATTTATATCATAATGACGCCCCTATAATTTATATCATTATAATGATGCCCCTATAATTTACATCATTATAATGATGCCCCTATAATTTATATCATTATAATGATGCCCCTATAATTTACATCATTATAATGATGCCCCTATAATTTATATCATTATAATGATGCCCCTATAATTTATATCATTATAATGATGCCCCTATAATTTATATCATTATAATGATGCCCCTATAATTTATATCATTATAATGATGCCCCTATAATTTATATCATTATAATGGTGCCCCTATAATTTATATCATTATAATGATGCCCCTATAATTTATATCATTATAATGACGCCCCTATAATTTATATCATTATAATGATGCCCCTATAATTTATATCATTATAATGACGCCCCTATAATTTATATCATTATAATGACGCCCCTATAATTTATATCATTATAATGACGCCCCTATAATTTATATCATTATAATGACGCCCCTATAATTAATATCATTATAATGACGCCCCTATAATTTATTCTATAACGTTAACTGTAATAGTCGTTTTAAATTAAATAATTTACTCTCCCTGTGTAAACAATGATATATTTTCTATAATGCAACTTTCATATTTATATAAATTCATTATTTTGTAATAAAATTATTTTAAGATACTCTATTGAATAAATAAAGAGGATGTTCTTATACCACTTAACTACACCACTTAACACACCACTTAACACACCACTTAACACACCACTTAACACACCACTTAACACACCACTTAACACACCACTTAACACACCACTTAACACACCACTTAACACACCACTTAACTACACCACTTAACACACCACTTAACACACCACTTAACTACACCACTTAACACACCACTTAACACACCACTTAACACATCACTTAACACACCACTTAACACACAACTTAACACACCACTTAACAAACCACTTAACACACCACTTAACACACCACTTAACACACCACTTAGCGCACCACTTAACACACCACTTAACCCACCACTTAACACTCCACTTAACACACCACTTTACACACCACTTAACACACCACTTAACACACCACTTAACACACCACTTAACACACCACTTAACACACCACTTAACACACCACTTAACACACCACTTAACTACACCACTTAACACACCACTTAACACACCACTTAACACACCACTTAACACACCACTTAACACACCACTTAGCACACCACTTAACTACACCACTTAACACACCACTTAACACACCACTTAACACACCACTTAACACACCACTTAACACACCACTTAACACACCACTTAACACACAACTTAACACACCACTTAACAAACCACTTAACACACCACTTAACACACCACTTAACACACCACTTAACACTCCACTTAACACACCACTTAGCACACCACTTAACACACCACTTAACACACCACTTAACACACCACTTAACACACCACTTAACACACCACTTAACACACCACTTAACACACCACTTAACACACCACTTAACACACAACTTAACACACCACTTAACAAACCACTTAACACACCACTTAACACACCACTTAACACACCACTTAACACACCACTTAACACACCACTTAACACACCACTTAACACACCACTTAACACACCACTTAACACACCACTTAACACACCACTTAACACACCACTTAACTACACCACTTACACACCACTTAACACTAACACACCACTTTAACACACCACTTAACACACCACTTAACACACCACTTAACACACCACTTAACACACCACTTAACACACCACTTAACACACCACTTAACACACCACTTAACACACCACTTAACACACCACTTAACACACCACTTAACACACCACTTAACACACCACTTAACACTCCACTTAACACGCCACTTACACACCATTTAACATACCACTTAGCACAGTATTTAACACGCCACTTAACACACTACTTAACACATCATTTCACGCACCACTTAACACACCACTTACACCCCTTAACACACTACTTAACACACCACTTAATACACCACTTAGCACACCACTTAACACTCCACTTAGCACACCATTTAACACACCACTTAACACACCACTTAGCACACCACTTAACACACCACTTAACACACCACTTAACACACCACTTAACACACCACTTAGCACACCACTTAACACACCACTTAGCACACCACTTAACACACCACTTAACACACCACTTAGCACACCACTTAACACACCACTTAACACACCACTTAACACACCACTTTACACACCACTTAACACATCACTTAACACACCACTTTACACACCACTTAACACACCACTTAACACACCACTTAACTCACCACTTAACACACCACTTTACACACCACTTAACACACCACTTAACACACCACTTAACACACCACTTAACACACCACTTAGCACACCACTTAACACACCACTTTACACACCATTTAACACACCACTTAACACACCACTTAACACACCACTTAACACACCACTTAACACACCACTTAACACACCACTTAACACTCCACTTAACACACCACTTAACACACCACTTAACACACCACTTAACGCACCACTTAACACACCACTTTCAATATTAGTCTATGCTAGTGCTTTAAGTAAATATATCTCTGTAGGAAGATGTCTGCACGTCGCGTGGAGTAACTTTGTATTATTATTTATAATTTGACACATAAGGTAGCAGTCTAATTTACTAATGATAATGACTGACCTGTCTGCTGGTCCTAAGATGATGTTTGGTACTTAGGTTTCTCAGTGTTAGTTTACCACCAGGGATCTAAACACGAATCTTTCTTATATTTCTCAATAAAGTCATGGGCATCAAGTGTCCAGGAAGTTGAATAGTCACATACCAACGAACAGTTTAACAGCTGAAAGGGAACTGGCATCTCTGCTTATCCAATACTGGTGAGGGGCTCTTAATCCAAGAAATTGAACCTTCCCTCGCCTTTCTTGGGTCCAACTAGAATGCCTCTCATTCCCGCAGACCCTATGTGACTCCAACGTGTTTTGCGCTTCTCCATGAATGCAATAATAATAATAATAATAATAATAATAATAATAATAATAATAATAATAATAATAATAATAATAATAATAATAATAATAGTGAAGCGAATTCGCTGGAACCTCTCGGTTAAGCACTCTGACTGAGGATGGTAGGCTGCCCAGGGATTCTGAATCATTCCCAATCAACTGAGAATCTCCTTGAATATTCTGACTTAATGGTTTGAGCAACGGTTACTCTGAATGGACCTGGGCACATCAGTTTAATAATAAGTAGTACAGGAGCCCTTGACAGTGTATTGGTGTTCATTGCTTAATGGGCGATAATCCAGGATTCCTGTTGGATTTACACACGATGGCAGAAGTGTACTGGTTACTTGACTTTGACTTAGGCCTACACAGTCAATTATCAGGAGCCCCAAACAGTTCCCCACAGACTGGAATCAGACACAGCGTTGATGGTTTCATCAAAATTCTTGTTTCATCCACAAGCTGATACATAGGTTTAGATGTATCTTCTTATATTTTTCATTTACTCTGGCCATAAAAAGTGTTTTTGATATCCTAAATATTGCCTTCGTCACTGCCAAGTGTCTTCCTGTAAGAGAGTTCTGGACCACAAGACGCACTTGTTGACTAACGTTTCTACCTTTTCTAAGATTCTACACACGTCTACCTCTTCCAAGTATATGTATACACTTTTTTTCTCATTAGAACTACATTCCTAGAAGGGAATAAGGATATAGATCATCTACATTGGCTTTAGACACTTCCGACTTTAAAGCCAAGGAGACGTCATTTTGCTGCTCCTCCCTGAACGTCGTTCCTTCATGCATGAAGGCGGGAGCATCTGGATATCCTGCAACCAAAGAATGGGAATTGCTTCCTTAGCAATCTTCATCCGAATTGCGTAGCCCCAGCCTACTGTAAAACATTGAGTCCAACCCAAGATCTGAATACGGTGTTGGAGTTATACCCATTGTAAATATTTTAGTAAAGTGGGTCTTCTTTTAGTAAAGATATATGCATTTTAAACTTCTAGTTTTACAGAATCATTAGACTGGTAAACAGAAGTAAGATTTTCGTTATCATACAGTGAAGATGACTTGTCTATGTTACAAAAAAAACGCGATTTCTAATAAGCATAGAGATCTCCAGTGAATACTAGAAAGGACTGCCCTTCTAGCATCCAGCCTATTACTGGGTTTTTATAACAAGTAGTCAATATCCTGGTCCAATTATCCATTAGAATTCAGTAAGAGTCAATAGTGCTTCAGGATTACAACTGGTAGGCTACTAACTAAATAAATTAAAATTTAATAAGTTTATTAATAATAAAATTGTCTAGGCGTATATTATCAAATTAAATTAATGTAATGAACATAATCAAAATAATCACTTCTCTCGTGTACAGTAATATTATGCTAAAGGCACATATCACATTTATATGTCTTAAGTACCGTCTGGTACATTAACATTTAATAATACAATATACAAATAAGTTTGTGTGTATGTATGTAAGTGCTCTAAGTAGTTCGCTATGTCTCACAACTCGACTAGACTTAAACCAGTGACTGACAAAGTCCTCACCTCAACTAACTTCTTGACCAACCTGGCAATCAGAACAGCTTGCTTGAACAATAAAACGACTGATAAGCCAAACAACAATATAACAAGCAACTGCGACACAGAATCAGGAACAAGGAAATAACATAACGACACTAAGTAGGGACCATCAGCAGATCCTCCACAAAAGTCACAAAACTCCCATACTACTGACTAAGTTCAGCATAAGAAAATCCCCGACTGTGACAGTACACAGATACCAGTACAAATTAGGTCAGAAGCTACAGCTCAGGACCTGAGTTTCTCAGAGTGTCTATGCGACACACAACCTCAGTACAACATCGAAAATCACTAAGTCTAGGCAATGTTCTGTGAACAGAGTTCCACAGAACCAACAAGAAAGTGACAGAGACGATCTTCCAACAAGGGCCCACAGGAGAGGAGTGTGGGGCGTCCAACAGATCAGAGAGTGCGAGTCAAAGCAAGACAGTCTCACCCAGGTGAGGTGTGATCACCCCCCCCCTTGATCACATGACTCCGTGCTGCTGATGCCCAGCAACACCGAGAAGCCGGCAGGGAAATGAGCTACGAGCCGGGCGATAATTACAGTAGTTAGACAATCAAGACTAACTATGAGCACTGAATAATATATTAATGTTACATCCTACCTAATAAATATAACTAAGTCAAATAATAATATAAAGCAATATATTTGTCGATTTAGCTATTATCGCAGATATAAGCAATATAAAATTATATGAACAGGTAATATACATTATATACATTGTGACCCATTCAGGAGTCGCAATAGTCTACAAGAGGTTCTTCTGGGAAAGCAGAGGCGCGCGTGTCTCAGATACTCATGGGTAACCACAAGAATCTCTAAATACACCCCAAGACACTATGAGGCCTAGTCATGGACCGGGCCGCGGGGGCGTTGACCCCTGGAACACTCTCCAGGTATACCCCTACACTACACACTACAACCACCACACTATATACCTCTACACAACTACACAAACGGCAGCAAGCGCTAAATACATTTCGTTCATACGACGAATCATATGTAAATTTTAGAGTATCTGAAAAGCATTGGAATCACCATGTGGTGCTCCTGGAAGCCAGTTGTACAGCTTCCAGACCAGCCAGACGGGAAATCTGCAGCATTGTGAGGAGATTACTCCCAACACCAGGCAAAGTCACGGAGCTTATGTGGGATTTATACTCTCTTTTATGCTGTGAGATGAACGAGTGCTGAGTCACCTAGATAGCAGGAGATGCTAGGTATGCTGAGGCTTGTAGCTTCACGCTGAGGCATCTGCTGAGTGCTGGAAGTATTACCAACAACTTTCCATAATACCAAAACCGTTACTTATATATCTGTTAAATATTTATTTGGCTTTGTTTTTTTGTTTCTCATTTCTTCTTCTTCCCCCTTCCTCCTCCCCTCTCTTTACCCTTACTTCCCTTCCTCCTCCCCTCTCCTTAATCTTTCTTCCCTTCCTCCTCCCCTCTCCTTACCCTTCCTTCCCTTCCCTTCCCTCCCCTCCCTTCTCCTTACCCTTCCTCCACCCCTCTCCTTACCCTTCCTCCAATCTTTCTTCCCTTCCTCCTCCCCTCTCCTTACCCTTCCTCCACCCCTCTCCTTACCCTTCCTCCACCCCTCTCCTTACCCTTCCTTCCCTTCCTCCTCCCCTCTTCTTACCCTTCCTTCCCTTCCTTTCCCTTCCCTCCCTCCTTTTCCCTACCCTACCCTTCCTTCCCTCTTTCTTCTTACCCTTCCCTTCCCTTCCCTTCCCTCCCCTCGCCTCCCTATCTTCCGCCCTAGCTCTCAATAACCTTTCTCTCCCTTCCCTCCCCTCTCCCTCTCACTCCCTCCCCTCCCTCCCTCCCTCCTTCCCCTCCCTCTCTCTCTCTGTCTCTCTCTCTCTATCCCTCTCTCTCTATTCCTCTCTCTCTCTCTCTCTCTCTCTCTCTCTCTCTCTCTCTCTCTCTCTCTCTCTCTCTCTCTCTCTCTCTCTCTCTCTCTCTCTCTCTCTCTCTCTCTCTCGCTCTCTCTCTCTCTCTCTGTCCCTCTCTCTCTCTCTCTCTCTCTTTCTCTCTACGGAAGTGACAGCTCACACAATATACATCACAGCTGCATGCAGTATGGTTGAGGTAGTGGTGGGGGTTGTGGGAGGAGGGGTGGGGGTGGTGGTGGTAGTGGAGGGCGGTGATAGTGGTGATGGTGATGATGGTAGTGGTGATGGTGGTGGTAGTGGTGGAGGGCGGTGATGGTAGTGGTGGTGGTAGTGGTGGAGGGCGGTGATGGTGGTGATGGAGGGCGGTGGTGGTGGTGGAGGGCGGTGGTGATGGTGGTGGTGGTGGAGGTGATGGTGGGTGGTAGTAGTAGTAATAGTAGTGGTAATGATGCGAGTACACGATAAAGGCAGTTAGCAGAACTGTCTACTTTCATCTGGATTAAGGACTATTCTGCATTATCTAGGCGTATAAGTTAAGAATAGTAAAGCAGAAGGCTCTCTCCCCATCGTCCACTTCCTACGGCCTCTGCCGACATAACAACGGGGGGTGAGGCAATATACCATCATAGAAAAAATGATATTGAATTTACAGGAGAAATGGAACTGGATGAAAAACATAGGTGACAAGTAAGAAAGTAACACTACTAAACTAGTAGTGTTACTATCTTAACTACTGATGTTACCCCACTGGAAGTCACAGCGCTGTGTCACAACAGTGGTTCTACTACTGACTTCCACCATCTGACTATCACAACCCTCCATGTCAATCACTGTTATTGATTGGGTTGTCTAGTCATCTTTATGATGTCAATAAACAACACAGTGAATCAGGTGACGTCAGACAGACCCGTCACTTGTGTGTACATCACAGTCCAGACCACTTTACTCTCAGTGTAGTCTCACTTTACTATGACTTTATCATGGGTTTAGTCAGACTTTAGCATGGGTTTAGTATTAATTTAATATAGGTTAAGTATGACTTTAACATGGGTTTAGTATAACTTCAGCACGAGTTTAGCATGGGTTTAGTGTAACTTTAGAAAGGGTTTAGTGTGACGTTAGCATGGGTTAAGTATGAATTTAAGATGGGTTTAGTGTGACTTTATCGCGTGTTTAGTGTGAGTTTAGCAAGGGATTAGTGTTATTTTAGCGTAGGTTTAATGTGAGTTTAACCTGGGTTTCGTGTGAGTAGAAATCAACATCTCGCTCCTTTCTTCCTTCACCAACCCCATACCTTGGTGGTAGTGGTACTAGTGGTGGTAGTGGTACTAGTGGTGGCGGTGGATTTAGTAGTGAGGTAGTGGTACTCTTGGTGGCAGTGGTACTGGTGGTGGTAACGGTAGTAGTGGGGGTAGTGGTACTGGTGATGGTAGTGGTATTGGTGATGGTAGTGGTAGTATTGGTGGTTGTAGTAGTGGGGGTAGTGATACCGGTGGTGGTGGTACTCGTAGTAGTAGTGGTGATGGTGGTATTAGTGGTAGTAGTGGTGATGGTGGTACTTGTGGTTGTAGTGGTAGTAGTAGTGGTGGTAGTGGTGGACGTAGTGGTAGTGGTGATAATGCTAGTGATAGTACTTATAGTGGTGGTAGTGGTGGACGTAGTGGTAGTGGTAGTGGTGGTAGAAGTAGATGTATTAGTGATAGTGGTAGTGGTGGTGGTAGTGGTAGTAATGGTAGTGGTGATAGTGGAAGTGGTGATAGTGGTAGTAGTGGTAGTTGTGTTAATGGTGGTACTGGTAGCCGTGGTCGTGATGGTAATGGTAGTTGCGGTAGTGATGGTAGTGGTAGTTATGGTAGTGATGGTAGTAGTGGTAGTGGTAATTGTGGTAGTGATGGTAGTGGTAATTGTGGTGGTAGTAGTGGGAGGGGTGGTAGTAGTGGTGGTAGTAGTGGTGGTAATGGTGGTATGGTAGTAGTGGTAGTTGTGTTAATGGTGGTAGTGGTGGTAGTAGTGTTAGTGGTAGTGCTAGTGGTGTTAGTGGTAGTTGTGGTAGTGATGGTAGTGGTAGTTGTGGTAGTGATGGTAGTGGTAGCTGTGGTAGTGATGGTAGTGGTGGTAGTGGTAGTTGTCGCAGTGGTGGAAGTGGTAGTAGTGGTAGTGATGGTAGTGGTATTAGTGGTGGTAGTGGTACTTGTGGTAGTGATGTTAGTGGTGGTAGTTGTGGTACTGATGGTAGTGGTAGTTGTGGTAGTGATGGTAGTGGCGATAGTTTTGGTAGTGATAGTTGTGGTGGTAGTGGCAGTTGCTGTAGCGATGGTAGTGGTAGTAGTGGTAGTGATGGTAGTGTTGGTAGTATCAGTAGTAGTGGTAGTGATGGTAGTGTTGGTAGTATCAGTAGTAGTGGTAGTGATGGTAGTGTTGGTAGTTGTAGTTGTGGAAGTGATAGTAGTGGTGGTAATGGTAGTTGTGGTAGTGATGGTAGTGGTGGTAGTCGTAGTGATAGTGTTGCTAGTGGTAGTTGTGGTAATGATATTGGTGGAGTGGTAGTTGTGGTAGTGATAGTGGCAGTAGTGGTAGTTGTGGTAGTGACAGTGGTGGTAATGGTAGTTGTGATAGTGATGGTAGTGGTGGTAGTGGCAGTTGTGGTAGTGACAGTGGTGGTAATGGTAGTTGTGGTAGTGAT
This sequence comes from Cherax quadricarinatus, assembly GCF_038502225.1. NCBI lineage: Eukaryota > Metazoa > Arthropoda > Malacostraca > Decapoda > Parastacidae > Cherax > Cherax quadricarinatus. The sequence goes on along the minus strand of NC_091301.1, from coordinate 38,677,125 downwards.
AGTCGTGGTACTGGTAGTTGTGGTAGTGATAGTGGTGGTAGTGGAAGTTGTGGTAGTGATAGTGGTGGTAGTGGTAGTTCTGGTAGTGATAGCGGTCGTAGTGGTAGTTGTGGTAGTGATAGTGGTGGTAGTGGTAATTGTGGTAGTGATAGTGGTAGTTGTGGTAGTGATAATGGTGGTAGTGGTAGTTGTGGTAGTGATAGTGGTGGTAATGGTAGTTGTGGTAGTGATAGTGGTTCACCAAATTCAACTTCAATAACAAAAACATAGTGTGGGACCACGTAATCCAAGTCCTAACCGATATAAGCTGGGAAGATATACTAAGCAACACAGACCCCAACTTATGCCTAGAACAGATTAACATGGTGGCACTCGATGTATGCACAAGGCTTATTCCTCTAAGAAAAAGGAGGAGTAGATGTAAAATAGAAAGAGACAGGCGCTCCCTTTACAGGCGACGGAAAAGAATAACAGAGCGGCTAAAAGAGGTCAATATATCTGAAATGCGTAGGGAGACACTGGTCAGAGAAATAGCAAGCATCGAACTTAAGCTAAAGGAATCTTATAGAAGTCAGGAATCGCGGGAAGAACTAAAAGCCATAAATGAAATCGAAAGAAACCAAAAGTATTTCTTCTCCTATGCCAAATCAAAGTCGAGAACAACGTCCAGTATTGGGCCCCTACTTAAACAAGATGAGTCCTACACAGATGACAGCAAGGAAATGAGTGAGCTACTCAAGTCCCAATATGACTCAGTTTTTAGCAAGCCGCTAACCAGACTGAGAGTTAAAGATCAAAATGAATTTTTTATGAGAGAGCCACAGAATTTGGTTAACACAAGCCTATCCGATGTTATCCTGACGCCAAATGACTTTGAACAGGCGATAAATGACATGCCCATGCACTCTGCCCCAGGGCCAGACTCATGGAACTCCGTGTTCATCAAGAACTGCAAGAAGCCCCTATCACGAGCCTTTTCCATCCTATGGAGAGGGAGCACGGACACGGGGGTCGTCCAACAGTTACTAAAAACAACAGATATAGCCCCACTCCACAAAGGGGGCAGTAAAGCAACAGCAAAGAACTACAGACCGATAGCACTAACATCCCATATCATAAAAATCTTTGAAAGGGTCCTAAGAAGCAAGATCACCACCCATCTAGAAACCCATCAGTTACACAACCCAGGGCAACATGGGTTTAGAACAGGTCGCTCCTGTCTGTCTCAACTATTGGATCACTACGACAAGGTCCTAGATGCACTAGAAGACAAAAAGAATGCAGATGTAATATATACAGACTTTGCAAAAGCCTTCGACAAGTGTGACCATGGCGTAATAGCGCACAAAATGCGTGCTAAGGAATAACAGGAAAAGTCGGTCGATGGATCTATAATTTCCTCACTAACAGAACACAGAGAGTAGTCGTCAACAGAGTCAAGTCCGAGGCAGCTACGGTGAAAAGTTCTATTCCACAAGGCCCAGTACTCGCTCCCATCTTGTTCCTCATCCTCATATCCGACATAGACAAGGATGTCAGCCACAGCACAGTGTCTTCCTTTGCAGATGACACCCGAATCTGCATGACAGTGTCTTCCATTGCAGACACTGCAAGGCTCCAGGCGGACATCAACCAAATCTTTCAGTGGGCTGCAGAAAACAATATGAAGTTCAACGATGAGAAATTTCAATTACTCAGATATGGTAAACACGAGGAAATTAAATCTTCATCAGAGTACAAAACAAATTTTGGCCACAAAATAGAGCGAAACACCAGCGGCAAAGACCTGGGAGTGATTATGTCGGAGGATCTCACCTTCAATGACCATAACACTGTATCAATCGCATCTGCTAGAAAAATGACAGGATGGATAATGAGAACCTTCAAAACTAGGGAGGCCAAGCCCATGATGACACTCTTCAGGTCACTTGTTTTATCTAGGCTGGAATATTGCTGCACACTAACAGCACCTTTCAAGGCAAGTGAAATTGCTGACCTAGAAAATGTACAGAGAACCTTCACGGCGCGCATAACGGAGATAAAACACCTCAGTTACTGGGAGCGCTTGAGGTTCCTAAACCTGTATTCCCTGGAACGCAGGCGGGAGAGATACATGATTATATACACCTGGAAATTCCTAGAGGGACTAGTACCAAACTTGCACACGAAAATCACTCACTACGAAAGCAAAAGACTTGGCAGACGATGCAACATCCCCCCAATGAAAACAGGGGTGTCACTAGCACGTTAGGAGACCATACAATAAGTGTCAGGGGCCCGAGACTGTTCAACTGCTTCCCAGCATACATAAGGGGGATTACCAACAGACCCCTGGCAGTCTTCAAGCTGGCACTGGACAAGCACCTAAAGTCGGTTCCTGACCAGCCGGGCTGTGGCTCGTACGTTGGTTTGCGTGCAGCCAGCAATAACAGCCTGGTTGATCAGACTCTGATCCACCAGGAGGCCTGGTCACAGACCGGGCCGCGGGGGCGTTGACCCCCGGAACTCTCTCCAGGTAAACTCCAGGTAAACTCCAAGTAGTGGTAGTTGTGGAAGTGATGGTAGTGGTCGTAGTGGTAGTGATAGTGGTGGTAGTGATAGTGGTGAAAGTGGTAGTTTTGGTAGTGATGGTAGTGGTAGTTGTGGTAGTGATAGAGGTGGTAGTGGTAGTTGTGGAAGTGATGGTAGTGGTGGTAGTGGTAGTTGTGGAAGTGATAGTGGTGGTAGTGGTAGTTGTGGTAGTGATGGTAGTGGTGATAGTGGTAGTTGTGGTAGTGATAATGGTGGTAGTGGTAGTTGTGGTAGTGATGGTAGTGGTGGTAGTGGTAGTTGTGGTAGTGATGGTAGTGGTAGTGGTGGTAGTGGTGGTAGTGATGGTAGTGGTGGTAGTGATAGTAGTGGTAGTGGTAGTGGTGGTAGTGATGGTAGTGGTGGTAGTGTTAGTTGTGGTAGTGATGGTAGTGGTGGTAGTGGTGGTAGTGATGGCAGTGGTGGTGGTGGTAGTGATGGTAGTGGTGGTAGTGGTAGTTGTGATAGTGATGGTAGTGGTGGTAGTGGTAGTAGTGGTAGTGACGGTAGTGGTGGTAGTGGTAGTTGTGGTAGTGATGGTAGAGGTGGTAGTGGTAGTGGTGGTAGTGATGGTAGTGGTGGTAGTGGTAGTGGTGGTAGTGGTGGTAGTGATGGTAGTGGTGGTAGTGATAGTGGTGGTAGTGGTAGTAGTGGTAGTGATGGTAGTGGTGGTAGCAGTAGTGGTGGTAGTGGTAGTGGTAGTGTTGGTAGTGGTGGTAGTGATGGTAGTGGTGGTAGTGGTAGTGGTGGTAGTGGTGGTAGTGGTAGTGGTGGTAGTGGTAGTGGTGGTAGTGGTGGTGGTAGTCGTAGTGGTGGTAGTGATGGTAGTGGTGATAGTGGTAGTGGTGTTAGTGGTAGTGGTGGTAGTGGTAGTGGTGGTAGTGATGGTAGTGGTGGTAGTGGTGGTAGTGGTGGTAGTGGTAGTGGTGGTAGTGGTGGTAGTGATGGTAGTGGTGGTAGTGGTAGTGGTGGTAGTGGTGGTAGTGGTAGTGGTGGTAGTGGTAGTGTTGGTAGTGGTGGTAGTGATGGAAGTGGTGGTAGTCGTAGTAGTGGTAGTGGTGGTAGTGGTAGCAGTGGTGGCAGTGGTGTTAGTTGTGGTAGTAGTGGTGGTAGTGGTACTAGTGGTGGTAGTGGTGGTGGTAGTGGTAGTGGTAGTGGTAGTTGTGATGGTAGTGGTGGTAGTGGTGGTGGTAGTGGTGGTAGTGGTGGTGGTAGTGGTGGTAGTTGTGGTGGTAGTGGTGGTAGTGGTAGGGGTGGTGGTAGTGGTGGTGGTAGTGGTGGTAGTGATGGTAGTGGTGGTAGTGGTAGTGGTGGTAGTGGTAGTGGTGGTAGTGATGGTAGTGATGGTAGTGGTAGTTGTGGTAGTGATGGTAGTGGTAGTGGTGGTAGTGGTGGTAGTGATGGTAGTGGTGGTAGTGGTAGTGATGGTAGTGGTGGTAGTGGTGGTAGTGGTGGTAGTGGTGGTGGTAGTGATGGTAGTGGTGGTGGTAGTGGTGGTAGTGCTGGTAGTAGTGGTAGTGGTGGTAGTGGTGGTAGTGGTGGTAGTGGTGGTAGTGGTGGAAGTGGTGATGGTAGTGATGGTAGTGGTGGTAGTGTTGGAATTGGTGGTAGTGGTGGTAGTGGTGGTGGTATTGGTGGTAGTAGTGGTAGTGGTGGTGGTAGTGGTGGTAGTGGTGGTAGTGGTGGTAGAAGCGGTAGTGTTGGTAGTGGTGGTAGTAGTTGTGGTGGTAGTGTTGGTAGTGGTCTTAGTGGCGGTAGTAGTTGTGGTGGTAGTGGTGGTAGTAGCTGTGGTGGTAGCGGTGGTAGTAGTTGTGGTGGTAGTAGTTGTGGTGGTAGTGTTGGTAGTGGTGGTAGTGGTGGTGGTAGTCGTAGTGGTGGTAGTGATGGTAGTGGTGGTGGTAGTGGTGGTGGTGGTAGTGGTGGTAGTGGTAGTGGTGGTAGTGGTGGTAGTAGTGGTAGTGGTGGTAGTTGTGGTAGTGGTGGTGGTAGTGGTGGTAGTTGTGGTAGTGGTGGTAGTGGTAGTGGTGGTAGTGGTGGTAGTGGTAGTGGTGGTAGTGGTAGTGTTGGTAGTGGTGGTAGTGATGGAAGTGGTGGTAGTCGTAGTAGTGGTAGTGATGGTAGTGGTGGTAGTGGAAGTGGTGGTAATGGCAGTGGTGGTAGTGGTAGTGGTGGTAGTGGTGGCAGTGGTAGTTGTGGTAGTGATGGTAGTGGTGGTAGTGGTAGTGGTGGTAGTGATGGTAGTGGTGGTAGTGGTAATGGTGGTAGTGATGGTAGTGGTGGTAGTGGTAGTGGTGGTAGTGATGGTAGTGGTGGTAGTGGTAGTGGTGGTAGTGATGGTAGTGGTGGTAGTGGTAGTGGTGGTAGTGATGGTAGTGGTGGTAGTGGTAGTGGTGGTAGTGGTAGTGGTGGTAGTGATGGTAGTGATGGTAGTGGTAGTGTTGGTAGTGATGGTAGTGGTGGTAGTGGTGGTAGTGATGGTAGTGGTGGTAGTGGTAGTGGTGGTAGTGATGGTAGTGGTAGTGGTGGTAGTGATGGTAGTGGTGGCAGTGGTAGTTGTGGTAGTGGTGGTAGTGGTAGTGGTGGTAGTGATGGTAGTGGTGGTAGTCGTAGTAATGGTAGTGATGGTAGTGGTGGTAGTGGTGGTAGTGGTAGTGGTGGTAGTGGTAGTGGTGGCAGTGGTAGTGGTGGCAGTGGTAGTGGTGGTAGTGGTAGTGGTGGCAGTGGTAGTGGTTGTAGTGACAGCTCACACAATACACATCACACCTGCACCCACTATGAACCTTGACATTTGGTTAACTTCCACCACCTGTTGCCTTAAAGACGAGGGATGGCTCTTAGTCCCCGCCCCGTCCCTCCCCGTCCCGCCCCGTCCCGCCCCGCCCCGTCCTGCCCCACAAGTCCAGCCCCGCCCCGTCTGTCCTACCCCGCCCCGCCCGTCCCGCCCCACCCCCGTCCCATCCCACCCCGTCCCACTCCGTCCCACCCCGTCCCCCGCCCCGTCCCGCCCCGCCCCGCCCTGTCTCGCCCCGTCCCGTCCCGCCCCGTCCAGCCCCGTGTCGCCCCGTCCCGCCCCGCTCCTCCCCGCCCTGCCCCAGCTCGCCCCGCCCCTGCCCTCCCCGCCCCTCCCCGCCCCGCCCCTCCTCGTCCCTACCACCACCCTGTCCTACCTCCATCCCGTCCTACCACCACACCGTCCTACCACCACCCCTTCCTTCCACCACCCCTCCTAACCACCACCCGGTCCTACCTCCACCCCATCCTACCTACACCCCGTCCTACCTACTCCCCGTCCTTCCTCCACCCTCTCTTCCCTCCACCCCGTCCTGCCTCCACCCCATCCTTCTTCCACCCCGTCCTACCTCCACCCCTCCGACCTCCACCCTGTTCTAAATCCACCCTGTCTTACCTCCACCCCGTCCTACTTCCACCTCCAGTTAGTTAATGATCCTCAGGTTGTAGGTGTTACAACCTCTTTGCGCTACAACACAGGTTGTAGGATGCTACAACATCTGGACGCTACAACACAGGTTGTAGGTGCTACAACCTCTTGGCGCTACAACACAGGTTGTAGGATGCTACAACATCTGGACGCTACAACACATGTTGTAGGTGCTACAACCTCTGGACGCTACAACACAGGTTGTAAGTGCTGCAACCTGTGGGCGCTACAACTCAGACACCAGACAAGGTAGCTCTCGTAGATAGATCATTGTCAGCATCCTGCATCTAATATCGTAGCTACAGATGAGTGAAAAGACTAATAGACCATCATTAGTAGGATCAAACAGGTTTTCCTGAAATCTTTGTTATGTTCACACAGTGAGGCACCGGGGATCGCTTGCAGGCACGGGTGAAGCATAAGGCGTTTCCTTACATCTGCTATCTCTGTTCACCTAGCAGTAAGTAGGTACCTGGGTGTTGGCCACGTTACACCTACTGCTGTCCCAGTTTACCTAGCAGTAAGTAGGTATCTGGGTGTTAGTCGATTGGTGTGAGGGGTATCCTTGGGGAACAGGATTAAAGGACTACAATGGAAATAAGACACAGTCTTATTTCTTATCCTATCTTATCCTTTCTTATCTTTTTATATCATATATTTACTTATCCTCTTATTTTCTTTTCTTATTTTTTATCCTGTTTTCTTATTATCTTCTCATCTTATTCTTAATAATACCCTGCATGGAGACAGAAACTCAGGAGATTAACCGATCTGCATAGTTCGACCCCCTTTTGGGATCCTCTTTTCTCATTCTGTCATATTATCTTTTTTATCTTCTTATTCCCTTATGAATCGTATGCCCATCTTGTGAGAAAGTCTCTGCATGTGGTTAGTTGTGGCATGCACCAAGTATAACACAACTAACTCCACGTTCATTGCACAACCACGTCTTGCATTCAAGCTAGCTGTTAGGTCGGAGTGCCTGCGAAAGGGCCCCTGCTACTCTGATTTTCTGTCAAGTTTGTACGTTAACCAGCTGGATGAGAGCTTACCCCAAGGAGATTATAATAAGGTCCTGAGGATATTCTTCCAAGAAAGAACCCGAAGTAATGAATTCAAATTGGATAAGTTTAGATTTGGAAAGGATATAGGAAAGTATTGGTTTGGAAATAGGGTAGTCGATTAGTGAAGCACTCTGCCTGGTAGGGTTGTTGAAGTTGGAACCTTGGGTAGCTTCAGATTAGGGATGGATAAATACATGAGTAAGAAAGATTGCATTTTATGGGGCTTCCACGTGAGTTAATAGGATTATTAAAGCTTATTACTTGGGTAACATTGAAAATGGGTTGGACAAATATTTTGTTAGTAGCTTTGGGTTTAAAAAGAGCTTGCCTAGTATGAGCCAGTAGACCTACTGCAGGGTTCCCCCTTTCTTATGTTGACTGGTGTTAAGTTTTCACACCTGTCAGAGGGGCAGACCTTCACTGAGGCTGGTCAAGTACACACATAATGCTCTATCTTCTACGAGGTGGAAAGTCATCTGCAGTGAGTGAACTTACTTTGCTCTTTCACTCGTGAACATCGTGATTATACTTTGTATATATTGAAAATATTTGTGGAGGGAATATACACGTACTCAGAAACTAAACTTTGTGTTCACTTTTGCATTCATTTGCTTGAGTTGTATCGAATGGACTAAGTCACAGCATTTGTGTTTGCGAAAAAAAAATACAGTGATAATGAACTTCACAACAACAGTAATTACAGTGATAATGAACTTCACAACAACAGTAATTACAGTGATAATGAACTTCACAATAACAGTAATTACAGTGATAATGAACTTCACAACAACAGTAATTACAGTGATAATGAACTTCACAATAACAGTAATTACAGTGATAATGAACTTCACAATAACAGTAATTACAGTGATAATGAACTTCACAATAACAGTAATTACAGTGATAATGAACTTCACAACAACAGTAATTACAGTGATAATGAACTTCACAACAACAGTAATTACAGTGATAATGAACTTCACAACAACAGTAATTACAGTGATAATGAACTTCACAACAACAGTAATTACAGTGATAATGAACTTCACAACAACAGTAATTACAGTGATAATGAACTTCACAACAACAGTAATTACAGTGATAATGAACTTCACAACAACAGTAATTACAGTGATAATGAACTTCACAACAACAGTAATTACAGTGATAATGAACTTCACAACAACATTAATTACAGTGATAATGAACTTCACAACAACAGTAATTACAGTGATAATGAACTTCACAACAACAGTAATTACAGTGATAATGAACTTCACAACAACAGTAATTACAGTGATAATGAACTTCACAACAATAGTAATTACAGTGATAATGAACTTCACAACAACAGTAATTACAGTGATAATGAACTTCACAACAACAGTAATTACAGTGATAATGAACTTCACAACAACAGTAATTACAGTGATAATGAACTTCACAACAACAGTAATTACAGTGATAATGAACTTCACAACAACAGTAATTACAGTGATAATGAACTTCACAACAACAGTAATTACAGTGATAATGAACTTCACAACAACAGTAATTACAGTGATAATGAACTTCACAACAACAGTAATTACAGTGATAATGAACTTCACAACAATAGTAATTACAGTGATAATGAACTTCACAACAACAGTAATTACAGTGATAATGAACTTCACAATAACAGTAATTACAGTGATAATGAACTTCACAACAACAGTAATTACAGTGATAATGAACTTCACAACAACAGTAATTACAGTGATAATGAACTTCACAACAACAGTAATTACAGTGATAATGAACTTCACAACAACAGTAATTACAGTGATAATGAACTTCACAACAACAGTAATTACAGTGATAATGAACTTCACAACAACAGTAATTACAGTGATAATGAACTTCACAACAACAGTAATTACAGTGATAATGAACTTCACAACAACAGTAATTACAGTGATAATGAACTTCACAACAACAGTAATTACAGTGATAATGAACTTCACAACAACAGTAATTACAGTGATAATGAACTTCACAACAACAGTAATTACAGTGATAATGAACTTCACAACAACAGTAATTACAGTGATAATGAACTTCACAACAACAGTAATTACAGTGATAATGAACTTCACAACAACAGTAATTACAGTGATAATGAACTTCACAACAACAGTAATTACAGTGATAATGAACTTCACAACAACAGTAATTACAGTGATAATGAACTTCACAACAATAGTAATTACAGTGATAATGAACTTCACAACAACAGTAATTACAGTGATAATGAACTTCACAATAACAGTAATTACAGTGATAATGAACTTCACAATAACAGTAATTACAGTGATAATGAACTTCACAACAACAGTAATTACAGTGATAATGAACTTCACAACAATAGTAATTACAGTGATAATGAACTTCACAACAACAGTAATTACAGTGATAATGAACTTCACAACAACAGTAATTACAGTGATAATGAACTTCACAATAACAGTAATTACAGTGATAATGAACTTCACAACAACAGTAATTACAGTGATAATGAACTTCACAACAACAGTAATTACAGTGATAATGAACTTCACAACAACAGTAATTACAGTGATAATGAACTTCACAACAACAGTAATTACAGTGATAATGAACTTCATAACAACAGTAATTACAGTGATAATGAACTTCACAACAACAGTAATTACACAGCCACGAATTCGATGAAAAAAATCATAACAGTGTTGTCATGCAGCTGAGTTACTTCCAGTACCGAGTGTTTAACAAAATGTGATTCAATTTAGACGCGTTAAGATGTGGTTTAATTTAGACGCCTTAAAATGTGCTTCAATTTAGACACATTAAGATGTGGTTCAATTTAGATGCGTTAAGATTTGCTTCAATTTAGATGCATTAAGATGTGGTTCAATTTAGACGTGTTAAGATTTGCTTCAATTTAGATGCATTAAGATGTGGTTCAATTTAGACGTGTTAAGATTTGCTTCAATTTAGATGCATTAAGATGTGGTTCAATTTAGACGTGTTAAGATTTGCTTCAATTTAGATGCATTAAGATGTGGTTCAATTTAGACGTGTTAAGATTTGCTTCAATTTAGATGCATTAAGATGTGGTTCAATTTAGACGTGTTAAGATTTGCTTCAATTTAGACGCATTAAGATGTGGTTCAATTTAGACGTGTTAAGATTTGCTTCAATTTAGACGCATTAAGATGTGGTTCAATTTAGACGTGTTAAGATTTGCTTCAATTTAGACGCATTAAGATGTGTTTCAGTTGGGTTAAGATGGTTGTGAGTTGTCTTTTAAAAATACAAAAAAGAACGTTTTATCTGAAATACTCTGACATTTCTTGAACATCTGTGAGTGAGTTGTATCTAGTGGTTATAATCATAACCATATTTTTGAAAGGGGTGGACCGGTAAGCCAGCGGAAGGCCTCAATCAAACGACCAAAATCTCTAAATGCGAGTCATCATATGACTAAGACCCGTGTCGGGAAACACTTGTCCTTCTTCCTGACGATCCTTACCTAACCTAACCTAACCTCTGAATTCACGAATTTGGTGGCATTGCAACGCATAATGGCTCGGTGCTTGACAATAGTTTCTTTGACAGTCTACATCAGCTGGTGTTGCAAATTCCCAAAGGTACCTGAAGCCAGGCAGTGGTGACATCCAAGAGTCTGCTGATTTTATTAAACATCTTGCACATGACTTCCTCTTGCATAACAGTGATAGCAGAGGGGCTGCAAGGTGTCAGTCACCTCCTCTCTCTCTCTCTCTCTCTCTTTCTTTCTCTCTCTCTCTCTCTCTCTTTCTCTCTCTCTCTCTCTCTCTCTCTCTCTCTCTCTCTCTCTCTCTCTCTCTCTCTCTCTCTCTCTCTCTCTCTCTCTTAATAAACTTCCGTTCGAGTTTTTTTTTTTTGTAATTATTCTCTTCAAACTACTAAGTGACAATCCAAAGGTGTAATATACTCCCACCTTGAAGGCATTTGTTTCTGTCAGCTCATCGGTTCTATCATGCATTTGGAGGCCAATGAGAGAGGGAATCCATAGGCGTACCCACGTCATTCGTGGAGTTAAGAGCCATTAGGAATAATAAGGAATCATTTACATTTAAGGTGAACATGATAATGGTAGACAAGTTTATAAGTAAGACACATGTGCAACAGTTAGGTATCTTTATTCCGAAACGTTTCGCCTACACAGAAAACTTCTTCAGTCGAATACGGAAGCAGCATAAACAGCAGAGATGAACTGACGATGTAATCAGTAAAACAGCCTGAAAGACGTCTTCTGAGGTGATGGTCTCATTACATCATTTTCACAACTCTACCGCTTTCTGCTGTAGGCGAAACGTCTCGGAATTAAGATCCCCAACTGTTGCACATATCTAGAGTTATGTTGTCAGCTTTAGCTACGTCACTTCCAGTTGCACTGGTGGGCTGGTGAACACAGACATCAACACAATCTGTGAAAGAGAGAGTGCTGCCTCATAAGGCATCAATATAACTTCACGGACGATCGTACCACATACACTAATTACTCTGTTTCACATCCGATCACAGATAGGTAATTATAACACTGGTCTGCATTTGGAATGTTTTTAATTTTAATTTTTATTCATGGTTGCGATCTTACATATTCTTGGGCGACTGATTGTAAATATCTAAACCATTTTGCTCTATTGTGTAAAGATTTTGAATAAAATACAAATTAATGATGTGCAAGAATGGTATATAATATCGACAAGATAAAATTAAGACACATGTGCAACATCTGGGTATCTTTATTGTAGACGTTTCGCCATCCAGTGGCTTTATTAATACAAATTCTTGGACATAGTTTGAAGACAGTAGGACTATATACAAAAGATGAGGTAATCAGTCCCTCAACCTTGCAGTAGGTGCGAAGAGCACCGTAGTCGTGGATATTCTGAAGCAGAAGCAAGGAGCCTGGCACTTATATAGTAACGTCAGGTGTAGCAGACGAGGGCATGGTAGGCGGGATTCCCCAGTGGAAGTAGGTCCTTCCCAAAGAGATAGGTTAGTTGTAGTAGTAGTTGTCGTAGTCGTGAAGGTTATGTACATGTCCTCAGAATCAAGATTCAATGATGTTGCAGTGTCTTGCACAACTTGTCAGACACTGCAACATCATGGAATCTTAATTCTGAGGACATGTACATAACCTTCACGGCTACGACAACTACTACTACAACTAACCCATCTCTTTGGGAAGGACCTACTTCCACTGGGGAATCCCGACTACCAGTGACTATGCCCTTGTCTGCTACACCTGACGTTACTATATAAGCGCCAGGCTCCTTGCTTCTGCTTCAGAATCTCCACGACTAAGGTGCTCTTCGCACCTACTCCAAGGTTGAGGGACTGATTACCTCATCTTCTGCATATAGTCCTACTGTCTTCAAGCTATGTCCCAGAATTTGTATTGATAAAGCCACTGGATGGCGAAACGTCTACAATAAAGATACCCACATGTTGCACATGTGTCTTAACTTCACAAATTAATGATAATAAAAAATGTGAATTTTTAATAAATTGTTAATTTATTAAAATTAGGCAAGTAATCATGGAAAAGCACATTGTGTTAGTTTTGAGAACATATGAATTCCAAATCAACATGAATCAAATCAAATGATTTTATTAAAATAATATGCTCCTAATGGTTAGCCTACATACTGAATCAAAGGAAGGAGGATCGCTTTGATTTTCGCTTGTGCTGTTCATCGAGACCATTATGCTTCAGTGACCGGCAGTAATCCACCATCATGCTGACATTCCATTTGCACTGGTATCGAGTTTCCATGGTGCAAATATCCTGATGGAACCACTCTCCTTGTTCCTCACTGTAGTCCCCACAATTGTTGGGAAAATAGTCAAGATGTGAGTGCAAAAAGTACATCTTCACACTCATTCTAGACCCAAGTGGTTGGAAACTTGAATTCAGGTCTTGGATCATTTGTTTTTCACATTCGGAGGAGCGCCTGTTTCCCAGGAATTTGTGGACAATCCGTTTGAATGAAAACCAGGCATTCACCTCGACACCTGCTAATGCTTCATCAAAATGCTTGTCCTTCATCAATTCCCGAATCTGAGGGTCAACAAAGATTCCTGCCTTCAGCTTGCCTTCACTTATACAAGGAAACTTTGACTCCAGATACTTGAAAACAGTTCCATTGTTGTTCAAGGCCTTCAGAAAATTTTTCATAAGCCCTAATTTGATGTGGAGTGGTGGCAGCAGAATTTTCTTGGGGTCAACAAGTGGCACAGTTTTCACGTTGTGATTTCCGGGTAAGAAGCTGGTTCTTGGTGGCCAGTCTCTTTGTTCATAGTGTTGGCTGTCTGCCCTACTGTCCCAAAGACACAGAAAACAGGGATACTTGCTGTATCCGCCTTGAAGACCTAGTAGGAGAGCAATAACTTTTAAATCACAACAAATTGTGATTCTGGTACTTGATTGCAGATATTAGTGTCTTCATATTTGCATAAGTTTCTGACATTTGGACAATATGGTCAATTGTCACAGATGCAGATGTGTTGCCATTGTAGAGAAGTACAGCCTTTAAACTTCTTTTAGAAGAATCAATGAAGAGTCTCCATTCATCTGCTTTGTATGACATCCTCATGTGTTCAATAAGGCCAGAAATATTGGAACAGAAAACTAAAGATTCCTCTTTGTCAAAGAACTGAATGAATTCCGCTTCACAATGACGGTACCAAGCGAATATTGTTCCAGGAGCTAGATGCCTGTGTTCCTCCAGTCTAGAGCCAAGTACCCGTGTGCTTTCTTTCGGAAGGTTAAGGTCTCTCACCAAGTCATTGAGCTCAACATGGTTGAAGGGTTTGGGATCGTCATTTGTTGGTGGTTCACAGTCTACATCCATCTCCTTAGAATCACTGGTATCAGACTGATGAAATTTGCCATGTCTCAGGTGGCACAGGTACAGGAATATCTTATTGCTGAAGGAATATTTGAGTATATTATGCGATCTTTAGTCTTCTTGTTGAATCCAGCTACTTCAGTCATACAAAAGTAGCAGTCATCATGGTGGTTCATCTGTCCCGCCATGCCATTGGTACTCCATTTAAGTTTTCCAACTGACCACATTTGGAGCTTACTAATGCAACTTTTGCAAGCTTTGTGTTGTGCAAATGGTTTGTCCTGGTCTCCAAGCTAGCCGCCAAAATAAGCAAAGTCGCAGCGCTTCAATAAAGGAGTAATGTTGCTCCGGGAATCTGAAGAGGTGAATTACCCTCAGACATAACAAAATATATCTGGTGAATTTATGCAGACTCTAGACATATTAATAATCTAAAAATAAAGAAAAAAATATATTAGATTTAACATTTAAGTAAACATTTTAATTGGTAATATAACACTTTCTTCTATAATTATGTTACACGAAAAGAGAAAAGTAATGTTTCCGTATAACTTGACAACCTGATGTGATACAGATGAATCAAAAACATAATGAATCACTATTTTCCATATATATATACCAAAAAAGATACCACAGAGTCAATAAAAATAATCATACAGACCAGTGGAAACAAACTCAAATGAAGTTTATTGAGATTCTTTATTGACAACGTCTGGCCCACTGAGCGGGCTTTTTTAAATCGGCAAAAAATGCGGTCTATTGAGACTGAGTAGATAAAACAGTGCCAGAAAAGGATCTCATTTCAATGCATTAATATCCCTGTTGACACATGAAGTGCATCTGAGAGGTGCTCTTTCCTCTACGCTCGACACACCATAATCACCAGTCACATCTCTTCCATATCACGGTGACCTTATCTCAGCACATGCCCAGAGGAGAAACAAGATACCCCTCTGTGTGACTTGTCAATTAGCAGGTCACGACCATCGTCTCCTGGTTGTTGCCAGAGACAAACTGAGTTAGTATAAGCAGCTTTCCCAGAACAGCAGTTGCCTGAAACTGTACAAATAAAATTAGGATGGCAATTCATAATACACACTGGGTCACCAGCCACGGGGTCACCACACAGGGGTCACCACCCACGGGGTCACCCCATCACTAGTCGAACAATTTCTCTCCAACTTCAGTGTTCCTACCTCAACAATTATTCCTAGTTACTTGAGTCCATCAGAGTGTAATGGTTCTTCTCCCTAAACCTCTTTAATCATCCTATTAATTCTTCCCCTTTTACGTCGTTCAACCTGTAATATAAACCTTACCACGGGCGGGATTTGAACCCGCGGTCAGAGAGTCTCAAAACTCCAGACCGTCGCGTTAGCCACTAGACCAGCTAGCCACAATAAGATTCATCCAACTAGGTCTATTTCTACACCATAGGAAGGTTAGCATAGGCATCACTGTGACCATAAATGCAAGTTTTTGTAGACGAATCTCCCGCTAGCATGGCCGTGACGAACTCTAGCTCAAGTCCCCTTGAGTCATGTTGACGGCTTTGAGGGGACTTGAGCTAGAGTTTGTCACGGCCATGCTAGCGGGAGATTCGTCTGTGGTCACAGTGGTGCCTATGCTAACCTTCCTATGGTGGAGAAATATACCTAGTTGGATGAATCTTATTGTGGCTAGCTGGTCTAGTGGCTAACGAGATGGTCTGGGGTTTTGAGACTGACCGCGGGTTCAAGCCCCACCCGTGGTACGGTTTGTTTGCAATCATGTCATTACGATTTTGTGAGTCACCTGTAATGTATTCTGAGTGCATATATGCGCATTATAACCACAGAGAAAACAGTAGTATTCAAAGAGTCTCAGACTAACAAGGAGTATCTGCTGCTTAACAATGTGAGAAATTAAGAAGGTACTTGGAATATTGGTAGGTAAGACACATAGGCAACAGTTAGGCAACTTTATTCCGAAACGTTTCGCCTACACAGTAGGCTTCTTCAGTCGATTACAGAAAGTAGGCAGGAACAGTAGAGATGTGAAGACGATGTAATCAGTCCATCACCCTTGAAGTCGTAGAATTTGAGGTTGTCAGTCCCTCGGCCTGGAGAAGTTCAGTTCCATAGTCAGGAACTATCTGAAGATCAAGCGACAGTGCGGAGACTTAAATACTGTCGGAAGGAGAGGTGCAGAGTAGTAGTAGTAGTAGTAGTAGTAGTAGTAGTGATAATGTAGCCACTGAGAGGTCATGTCCCTCTCAGATCCAACACTTCTCACTTGAAAGGGTTGTCTAAGGCGTTTTCTGTACCAAGAGGCCATGTGTTGCAGTGTCTGACAAGATGAACATCAAAATGTTATACAATACCGACAGGTTGTTAGGTAAGACACATATGCAACAGTTAGGCAACTTTATTCCGAAACGTTTCGCCTACACAGTAGGCTTCTTCAGTCGAATACAGAAAGTAGGCAGGAACAGTAGAGATGTGAAGACGATGTAATCAGTCCATCACCCTTGAAGTCGTAGAAATTGAGGTTGTCAGTCCCTCGGCCTGGAGAAGTTCAGTTCCATAGTCAGGAACTATCTGATAGCACCATATCCACCATCACTGTTTACCCTGCCTCCAGCACTATATCAACCATCACTGTTTATCCTGCCTACAGCACCATATCCGCCATCACTGTCCATCCTGCCTCCAGCACCATATCCACCATCACTGTCTATCCTGCCTCCAACACCATATCCACCATCACTGTCTATCCTGTCTCCAGAACCATATCCACCATCACTGTCTATCCTGCCTCCAGCACCATATTCACCATCACTGTTTATCCTGCCTCCAGCACTATATTCACCATCACTGTTTATCCTGCCTCCAGCACTATATCCACCATCACTGTTTATCCTGCGTCAAGCACTATATCCACCATCACTGTATATCCTGCCTCCAGCACAATATCCACCATCACTGTTTATTCTGCCTCCAGCACCATATCCACCATCACTGTCCATCCTGCCTCCAGCACTATATTCACCATCACTGTTTATCCTGCCTCCTGCACTATATCCAACATCACTGTTTATCCTGCGTCCAGCACTATATCCACCATTACTGTTAATCCTGCCTCCAGCACCATATCCACCATCACTATTTATTCTGCCCCCAGCACCATATCCACCATCACTGTCCATTCTGCCTCCAGCACTATATCCACCATCACTGTATATCCTTTGTAGATGAATGGTTCAGAGAACCGACATGTTGATAAATTAGACACATGTGCAACTCTTGGGTATCTTTATTGAGGAAACGTTTCGCCACACAGTGGCTTCATCAGTCCATACATAGGAGAAACTTGAAGAAAAGGAGGAGAATGAGGTTGAGGGACTGATTACCTCATTCTCCTCCTGTTCTTCAAGTTTCTCCTATGTATGGACTGATGAAGCCACTGTGTGGCGAAACGTTTCCTCAATAAAGATACCCAAGAGTTGCACATGTGTCTAATTTATCAACTGTATATCCTGCCTCCAGCACCATATCCACCATCACTGTTTACCCTGCTTCTAGCACTATATCCACCATCACGGTCCATCCTACCTCCAGCACCATATCCACCATCATTGTCTACCCTGCCTCCAGCACCAAATCCACCATCACTGTTTATCCTGTCTCCAGCACTATATCCACCATTACTGTTAATACTGCCTCCAGCACTATATCCATCATCACTGTTTATTCTGTCTCTAACACTATATCCACCATCACTGTATATCCTGCCTCCAGCACCATATCCACCATAACTGTTTATTCTGCCTCCAGCACCATATCCACCATCACTGTTTATCCTGCCTCCAGCACCATATCCACCATCTCTTTATCCTCTCTCCAGCACCATATCCACCACTTTATCCTGCCTCCAGCACCATATCCATCATCTCTTTATCCTGTCTCCAGCACCATATCCACCACTTTATCCTGCCTCCAACACCATATCCACCATCACTATTTATCCTGTCTCCAGCAGTATATCCACCATTACTGTTTATCCTGCCTCCAGCACCATATCCAACATCACTGTCTATCCTGCCTCCAACACCATATCCACCACCACTGTCTATTCTGCCTCCAGCACCATAACCACCATCACTGTCTATACTGCCTCCAGCACCATATCCACCATCACTGTCTATCCTGCCTCCAGAACCATATCCACCATCACTGTTTATCCTGTCTCCAGCACCATATCCACCATCACTGTCTATCCTGCCTCCAACACCATATCCACCACCACTGTCTATTCTGCCTCCAGCACCATAACCACCATCACTGTCTATACTGCCTCCAGCACCATATCCACCATCACTGTCTATCCTGCCTCCAGAACCATATACACCATCACTGTCTATCCTGCCTCCAGCACCATATCCACCATCACTGTCTATCCTGCCTCCAGCACCATATCCACCATCACTGTTTATCCTGCCTCCAGCACCATATCCACCATCACTGTCTATCCTGCCTCCAGCACCATATCCACCATCACTGTCTATCCTGCCTCCAGCACCATATCCACCATCACTGTCTATCCTGCCTCCAGCACCATATCCACCATCACTGTTTATCCTGTCTCCAGCACCATATCCACCATCACTGTCTATCCTGTCTCCAGCACCATATCCACCATCACTGTCTATCCTGCCTCCAGCACCATATCCACCATCACTGTTTATCCTGCCTACAGCACCATATCCACACACAATATCCATCCAAGTCTACTCAAGATATGAAACTAAATACCAGTTTGTATTTACAAATAAAAAAAAACACAATACCGTTCCAGGAAGAATTCCCAATTGACCTACAATACCGTTCCTAAAACAGTGCATAATTAACCTACAATACCGTTCCTGAAACAGTGCATAATTAACCTACAATACCGTTCCTGAAACAGTGCATAATTAACCTACAATACCGTTCCTGAAACAATTCACAACCCGCCATAAAATGGATGCAACAATTCACAGAAAACATTACAATGCCGTAACTCCAACAATTCACAAATAACCCAGAATGCAGTGCATGAAACAATTCACAACTGACCCACAATACCGTGCATGCAATAATTCACAACTAACCCACAATATGCAAAGGAGTCTTATGAAGACGTTTCGGTACTTTCTGATCCACTCTCACCTGAGCTCTTGCTTCCAACACTCTCACCTGAGCTCTTGCTTCCAACACTCTCACCTGAGCTCTTGCTTCCAACACTCTCATCTGAGCTCTTGCTTCCAACACTCTCACCTGAGCTCTTGCTTCCAACACTCTCATCTGAGCTCTTGCTTCCAACACTCTCACCTGAGCTCTTGCTTCCAACACTCTCATCTGAGCTCTTGCTTCCAACACTCTCACCTGAGCTCTTGCTTCCAACACTCTCATCTGAGCTCTTGCTTCCAACACTCTCACCTGAGCTCTTGCTTCCAACACTCTCATCTGAGCTCTTGCTTCCAACACTCTCACCTGAGCTCTTGCTTCCAACACTCTCATCTGAGCTCTTGCTTCCAACACTCTCACCTGAGCTCTAGCTTCCAACACTCTCACCTGAGCTCTTGCTTCCAACACTCTCACCTGAGCTCTTGCTTCCAACACTCTCACCTGAGCTCTTGCTTCCAACACTCTCATCTGAGCTCTTGCTTCCAACACTCTCATCTGAGCTCTTGCTTCCAACACTCTCATCTGAGCTCTTGCTTCCAACACTCTCACCTGAGCTCTTGCTTCCAACACTCTCATCTGAGCTCTTGCTTCCAACACTCTCACCTGAGCTCTAGCTTCCAACACTCTCACCTGAGCTCTTGCTTCCAACACTCTCACCTGAGCTCTTGCTTCCAACACTCTCACCTGAGCTCTAGCTTCCAACACTCTCATCTGAGCTCTTGCTTCCAACACTCTCACCTGAGCTCTAGCTTCCAACACTCTCACCTGAGCTCTTGCTTCCAACACTCTCACCTGAGCTCTTGCTTCCAACACTCTCACCTGAGCTCTTGCTTCCAACACTCTCATCTGAGCTCTTGCTTCCAACACTCTCACCTGATCTCTTGCTTCCAACACTCTCATCTGAGCTCTTGCTTCCAACACTCTCACCTGAGCTCTTGCTTCCAACACTCTCATCTGAGCTCTTGCTTCCAACACTCTCACCTGAGCTCTTGCTTCCAACACTCTCATCTGAGCTCTTGCTTCCAACACTCTCACCTGAGCTCTTGCTTCCAACACGCTCACCTGAGCTCTTGCTTCCAACACTCTCATCTGAGCTCTTGCTTCCAACACTCTCACCTGAGCTCTTGCTTCCAACACTCTCATCTGAGCTCTTGCTTCCAACACTCTCACCTGAGCTCTTGCTTCCAACACGCTCACCTGAGCTCTTGCTTCCAACACTCTCACCTGAGCTCTTGCTTCCAACACTCTCACCTGAGCTCTTGCTTCCAACACTCTCACCTGAGCTCTTGCTTCCAACACTCTCATCTGAGCTCTTGCTTCCAACACTCTCACCTGAGCTCTTGCTTCCAACACTCTCATCTGAGCTCTTGCTTCCAACACTCTCACCTGAGCTCTTGCTTCCAACACTCTCATCTGAGCTCTTGCTTCCAACACTCTCACCTGAGCTCTTGCTTCCAACACTCTCATCTGAGCTCTTGCTTCCAACACTCTCACCTGAGCTCTAGCTTCCAACACTCTCACCTGAGCTCTTGCTTCCAACACTCTCACCTGAGCTCTTGCTTCCAACACTCTCACCTGAGCTCTTGCTTCCAACGCTCTCACCTGAGCTCTTGCTTCCAACACGCTCACCTGAGCTCTTGCTTCCAACACTCTCACCTGAGCTCTTGCTTCCAACACTCTCACCTGAGCTCTTGCTTCCAACACTCTCACCTGAGCTCTTGCTTCCAACACTCTCACCTGAGCTCTTGCTTCCAACACTCTCACCTGAGCTCTTGCTTCCAACACTCTCACCTGAGCTCTTGCTTCCAATACGCTCACCTGAGCTCTTGCTTCCAACACGCTCACCTGAGCTCTTGCTTCCAACACGCTCTCCTGAGCTCTTGCTTCTAACACTCTCACCTGAGCTCTTGCTTCCAACACTCTCACCTGAGCTCTTGCTTCCAACACTCTCACCTGAGCTCTTGCTTCCAACACTCTCACCTGAGCTCTTGCTTCCAACACTCTCACCTGAGCTCTTGCTTCCAACACTCTCACCTGAGCTCTTGCTTCCAACACTCTCACCTGAGCTCTTGCTTCCAACACGCTCACCTGAGCTCTTGCTTCCAACACGCTCTCCTGAGCTCTTGCTTCCAACACGCTCACTTGAGCTCTTGCTTCCAACACTCTCACCTGAGCTCTTGCTTCCAAAACGCTCAACTGAGCTCTTGCTTCCAACACGCTCTCCTGAGCTCTTGCTTCCAACACGCTCTCCTGAGCTCTTGCTTCCAACACGCTCTCCTGAGCTCTTCCAACACGCTCTCCTGAGCTCTTGCTTCCAACACTCTCTCCTGAGCTCTTGCTTCCAACACGCTCTCCTGAGCTCTTCCAACACGTTCTCCTGAGCTCTTCCAACACGCTCTCCTGAGCTCTTCCAACACGCTCTCCCGAGCTCTTCCAACACGCTCTCCTGAGCTCTTCCAACACTCTCTCCTGAGCTCTTCCAACACGCTCTCCTGAGCTCTTCCAACACGCTCTCCTGAGCTCTTGCTTCCAACACGCTCTCCTGAGCTCTTGCTTCCAACACGCTCTCCTGAGCTCTTCCAACACGCTCTCCTGAGCTCTTCCAACACGCTCTCCTGAGCTCTTCCAACACGCTCTCCTGAGCTCTTGCTTCCAACACGCTCTCCTGAGCTCTTCCAACACGCTCTCCTGAGCTCTTCCAACACGCTCTCCTGAGCTCTTCCAACACGCTCTCCTGAGCTCTTCCAACACGCTCTCCTGAGCTCTTCCAACACGCTCTCCTGAACTATTCCAACATGCTCTCCTGAGCTCTACCAACACGCTCTCCTGAGCTCTTCCAACACGCTCTATTGAACTCTTCCAACACGCTCTCTTGAGCTCTTCCAACACGCTCTCCTGAGCTCTTCCAACACGCTCTCCTGAGCTCTTCCAACACGCTCTCCTGAGCTCTTCCAACACGCTCTCCTGAGCTCTTCCAACACGCTCTCCTGAGCTCTTGCTTCCAACACTCTCTCCTGAGCTCTTCCAACACGCTCTCCTGAGCTCTTCCAACACGCTCTCCTGAGCTGAGCTCTTGCTTCCAACAATCTCTCCTGAGCTCTTGCTTCCAACACGCTCTCCTGAGCTCTTCCAACACGTTATCCTGAGCTCTTCCAACACGCTCTCCTGAGCACTTCCAACACGCTCTCCTGAGCTCTTCCAACACTCTCTCCTGAGCTCTTCCAACACTCTCTCCTGAGCTCTTGCTTCCAACACGCTCTCCTGAGCTCTTGCTTCCAACACGCTCTCCTGAGCTCTTCCAACACGCTCTCCTGAGCTCTTCCAACACGCTCTCCTGAGCTCTTCCAACACGCTCTCCTGAGCTCTTCCAACACGGTCACCTGAGCTCTTCCAACACGCTCTCCTGAACTCTTCCAACATGCTCTCTTGAGCTCTACCAACACGCTCTCCTGACCTCTTCCAACACGTTCTCCTGAGCTCTTCCAACACGCTCTCCTGAGCTCTTCCAACACGCTCTCCTGAGCTCTTCCAACACGCTCTCCTGAGCTCTTCCAACACTCTCTCCTGAGCTCTTCCAACACGCTCTCCTGAGCTCTTGCTTCCAACACGCTCTCCTGAGCTCTTCCAACACGCTCTCCTGAGCTCTTCCAACACGCTCTCCTGAGCTCTTCCAACACGCTCTCCTGAGCTCTTCCAACACGGTCACCTTAGCTCTTCCAACACGCTCTCCTGAACTCTTCCAACATGCTCTCTTGAGCTCTACCAACACGCTCTCCTGACCTCTTCCAACACGTTCTCCTGAGCTCTTCCAACACGCTCTCCTGAGCTCTTCCAACACGCTCTCCTGAGCTCTTCCAACACGCTCTCCTGAGCTCTTCCAACACTCTCTCCTGAGCTCTTCCAACACGCTCTCCTGAGCTCTTCCAACACGCTCTCCTGAGCTCTTGCTTCCAACACGCTCTCCTGAGCTCTTGCTTGCAACACTCTCTCCTGAGCTCTTGCTTCCAACACGCTCTCCTGAGCTCTTCCAACACGCTCTCCTGAGCTCTTCCAACACGCTCTTCTGAGCTCTTCCAACGCGCTCTCCTGAGCTTTTCCAACACGCTCTCCTGAGCTCTTCCAACACGCTCTCCTGAGCTCTTCCAACACGCTCTCCTGAGCTCTTCCAACACGCTCTTTTGAGCTCTTGCTTCCAACACTCTCTCCTGAGCTCTTCCAACACTCTCTCCTGAGCTCTTGCTTCCAACACGCTCTCCTGAGCTCTTCCAACCCGTTCTCCTGAGCTCTTGCTTCCAACACTCTCCTCTTCCAACACGCTCTCCTGAGCTCTTCCAACACGCTCTCCTGAGCTCTTCCAACACGCTCTCCTGAGCTCTTCCAACACGCTCTCCTGAGCTCTGCTTCCAACACGCTCTCACTTGAGCTCTCTTCCAACACGCTCTCCTGAGCTTCCAACACGCTCTCCTGAGCTCTTCCAAAACGCTCTACTGAGCTCTTGCTTCCAACACGCTCTCCTGAGCTCTTCCAACACGCTCTCCTGAGCTCTTCCAACACGCTCTCCTGAGCTCTTCCAACACGCTCTCCTGAGCTCTTCCCACACGCTCTCCTGAGCTCTTCCAACACGCTCTCCTGAGCTCTTCCAACACGCTCTCCTGAGCTCTTCCAACACGCTCTCCTGAGCTCTTCCAACACGCTCTCCTGAGCTCTTCCAACACGCTCTCCTGAGCTCTTCCAACACGCTCTCCTGAGCTCTTCCAACACGCTCTCCTGAGCTCTTCCAACACGCTCTCCTGAGCTCTTCCAACACGCTCTCCTGAGCTCTTCCAACACGCTCTCCTGAGCTCTTCCAACACGCTCTCCTGAGCTCTTCCAACACGCTCTCCTGAGCTCTTCCAACACGCTCTCCTGAGCTCTTCCAACACGCTCTCCTGAGCTCTTCCAACACGCTCTCCTGAGCTCTTCCAACACGCTCTCCTGAGCTCTTCCAACACGCTCTCCTGAGCTCTTCCAACACGCTCTCCTGAGCTCTTCCAACACGCTCTCCTGAGCTCTTCCAACACGCTCTCCTCTTCCAACACGCTCTCCTGAGCTCTTCCAACACGCTCTCCTGATCTCTTCCAACACGCTCTCCTGAGCTCTTCCAACACGCTCTTTTGAGCTCTTGCTTCCAACACGCTCTCCTGAGCTCTTCCAACACTCTCTCCTGAGCTCTTGCTTCCAACACGCTCTCCTGAGCTCTTCCAACACGCTCTCCTGAGCTCTTCCAACACGCTCTCCTGAGCTCTTCCAACACGCTCTCCTGAGCTCTTCCAACACGCTCTCCTGAGCTCTTCCAACACGCTCTCCTGAGCTCTTCCAACACGCTCTCCTGAGCTCTTCCAACACGCTCTCCTGAGCTCTTCCAACACGCTCTCCTGAGCTCTTCCAACACGCTCTCCTGAGCTCTTCCAACACGCTCTCCTGAGCTCTTCCAACACGCTCTCCTGAGCTCTTCCAACACGCTCTCCTGAGCTCTTCCAACACGCTCTCCTGAGCTCTTCCAACACGCTCTCCTGAGCTCTTCCAACACGCTCTCCTGAGCTCTTCCAACACGCTCTCCTGAGCTCTTCCAACACGCTCTCCTGAGCTCTTCCAACACGCTCTCCTGAGCTCTTCCAACACGCTCTCCTGAGCTCTTCCAACACGCTCTCCTGAGCTCTTCCAACACGCTCTCCTGAGCTCTTCCAACACGCTCTCCTGAGCTCTTCCAACACGCTCTCCTGAGCTCTTCCACACGCTCTCCTGAGCTCTTCCAACACGCTCTCCGAACTCTTCTCTCCTGAGCTCTTCCTACACGCTCTCCTGAGCTCTTCCAACACGCTCTCCTGAGCTCTTCCAACACGCTCTCCTGAGCTCTTCCAACACGCTCTCCTGAGCTCTTCCAACACGCTCTCCTGAGCTCTTCCAACACGCTCTCCTGAGCTCTTCCAACACGCTCTCCTGAGCTCTTCCAACACGCTCTCCTGAGCTCTTCCAACACGCTCTCCTGAGCTCTTCCAACACGCTCTCCTGAGCTCTTCCAACACGCTCTCCTGAGCTCTTCCAACACGCTCTCCTGAGCTCTTCCAACACGCTCTCCTGAGCTCTTCCAACACGCTCTCCTGAGCTCTTCCAACACGCTCTCCTGAGCTCTTCCAACACGCTCTCCTGAGCTCTTCCAACACGCTCTCCTGAGCTCTTCCAACACGCTCTCCTGAGCTCTTCCAACACGCTCTCCTGAGCTCTTCCAACACGCTCTCCTGAGCTCTTCCAACACGCTCTCCTGAGCTCTTCCAACACGCTTTCCTGAGCTCTTCCAACACGCTCTCCTGAGCTCTTCCAACACGCTCTCATGAGCTCTTCCAACACGCTCTCCTGAGCTCTTCCAACACGCTCTCCTGAGCTCTTCCAACACGCTCTCATGAGCTCTTCCAACACGCTCTCCTGAGCTCTTCCAACACGCTCTCCTGAGCTCTTCCAACACGCTCTCCTGAGCTCTTCCAACACGCTCTCCTGAGCTCTTCCAACACGCTCTCCTGAGCTCTTCCAACACGCTCTCCTGAGCTCTTCCAACACGCTCTCCTGAACTCTTCCAACACGCTCTCCTGAACTCTTCCAACACGCTCTCCTGAGCTCTTCCAACACGCTCTCCTGAGCTCTTCCAACACGCTCTCCTGGCCTCGCAAAGAAAATTATTTACATAACCCCTTGTGACATTAGACTTTTTTAAGGTTTTAAATCTGTTGTGCACGATGGATGGCAGACCTGCCGTCCATCGTGCCATATTACGTTCCTAAGTGTAAAAACCTCACCAGGTTTTTATGTATTTGTAGAAATAAAGGTTAATAATAATATTATTATTATTATTATTATTATTATGATTATTGTTATTATTATTTTGTTGTTGTGTTACTTGACCTTTATTATTCAGGGCTATCCTTACTCCTGCGTTATTTGTAGCCATCCATTCACGTCGTGTATCGTAAATAAATCTGGTTCACTCTTTCCATTACCTCTGTTGTAATTCATTGGGTTTCGAGTTTTCGTTGTGATTATCCAGTCCTTCACGCCCGTGTACTGGTGGAATTGTGATGACATCAAATATTTAGCGGCACTCCTGCACGCAGCCTCTGAGGCGTGAAGACAATACCAGCGTGAGATGCGTAGCTGTCACCTGCGCTGTGGTGTTCCAGACGACGGTGCTAGCGCAGGTAACAACAATAACACAGGGGATCAGAACGTCAAGGCTGGGCTTGTGATCATTTGTATGGTCCAGAAGTGATGGTCCAGCCGTGGTCCGGCAATAGGTCGCGACCTCGGTGTCAAAAGAATCTTGGGTATTGCTGCATTTTTCAGGGTTTCAAGAGGAACACTTACCTAGCTGAACCGGTGGAGGGCTCCGACTCTCTCATGTCAAGCCAGTGCTCCACTCTTGACTCGTATAACACAACATAGCAAAGGTGGAGGGTTTCAGCTCCCTCACATCAAGCCAGTGTTCCACTCATGCACCGCTGGAGGTGCGTGAGTAGCTTCGAATAGTGTACAACTTTCTACCAGACCATCTGTTGACAGAGGCAACTCTACAAAGCATTTGTTTAGTAATGAGATGCAAATGAATTTCGGTATGTCAAAACTACTAGGTACTAGTAGGTAGATAAGGCATGCTAGGTACTAGGTACCTAAACCTACCTTAGTTATTGGATAACTAAGGTAGGCTAGATACTAGATAACTATGCAAGGCGCGAGCAGTGTTTTAAACTCACAACGTTAGTGCTAGCTTGGGATGGGTTTGTGATCAACTCCCCGTGTAGTTGGGAGTGCAACGCCGTGTAGTTGGGAGCGCCCCCCGTGTACTTGGGAGCGCCGCCCCGTGTAGTTGGGATCGCCGCCCCATGTAATTGGCAGCTACTGCCCCGTGTAGAGGTGGGAACGCCCCCCCCCATGTAGAGGTGGGAGCGCAGCCCCGTGTATGTGGGAACACCGCCCCGTGTAGTTGGGAGCTCCGCCCCGTGTAGAGGTGGGAGCTCCGCCCCGCGCAGTTGGGAGCTCCGCCACGTGTAGTTGGGAGCTCCGCCCCGTGTAGTTGGGAGCTCTGCCCCGTGTAGTTGGGAGCTCCGCCCCGGGTAGCTGGGAGTTCAGCCCCGTGTAGTTGGGAGCTCCGCCCCGTGTAGTTGGGAGCGCCGCCCCGTATAGTCGGGATCCCCCCCCCGTGTAGTTGGAAGCTCCGCCTTGGGTAGTTGGGAGCTTCGCCCGTGTAGTTGGGAGCTCCGCCCCTTGTAGTTGAGAGCTCCGCCCCGTGTAGTTGGGAGCTCCGCCCCGTGTAGCTGGGAGGGCCGCCCCGTGTAGTTGAGAGCTCCACCCCATGTAGTTAGGAGCGCCGCCCCATGTAGTTCGGAGCTCCGCCCCGTGCAATTGGCAGCGCAACCCCGTGCAGTTGAGATCGTCCCCCCCCCGTGTAGTGGTAGCTCCGCCCCGTGTAGTTGGTATCGACGTCCCGTGTAGTTGGGATCGCCTTCCCATGTAGTTGGCAGCTACTGCCCCGTGTAGAGGTGGGATCGCCCCCCCCCCGGGTAGTGGTAGCTCCGCCCCGGGTAGTTGGGAGCGCCGATCCGTGTAATTGGGAGTGCCGCCCCGGGGAGTTGGTAGCTCCGCCCCGTGTAGTTGGGAGCGCCACCCCGTGTAGTTAGGAGCTCCGCCCCGTGTAGTTGGGAGCTTTGCCCCATGTAATTGGGAGCTCCGCCCCGTGCAGTTGGGAGCTCCGCCCCGTGTAGTTGGGAGCTCCGTCCCGTGTAGTTGGGAGCTACGCCCTATGTATTTGGGAGCTCCGTCCCGTGTATTTGGGAGCTCCACCCCATGTAGTTGGGAGTGCCGCCCCGTGAAGCTCGGAGCTCCGCAACGTGTAGTTGGCAGCGCCACCCCGTGCAGTCGGGATCGCCCCCCGTGTAGTGGTAGCTCCGCCCCGTGTAGTTGGGAGCGCCGCCCCATGTAATTGGGAGCGCCGCCACGTGTAGTTGGTAGCTCCGCCCAGTGTAGTTGGGAGCGCCATCCCGTGTAGTTAGGAGCTCCGCCCCGTGTAGTTGGGAGCTTTGCCCCATGTAATTGGGAGCTCCGCCCCGTGTAGTTGGGAGCTTCGCCCTGTGTAGTTGGGAGCTCCGTCCCGTGTAGTTGGGAGCTCCGCCCCGTGTAGTTGGGAGCTACGCCCAATGTAGTTGGGAGCTCCGCCCCGTGTAGTTGGGAGCTCTGCCACGTGTAGTTGGGAGCTCTGCCCCGTGTAGTTGGGAGCTCTGCCCCGTATAGGTGGGAGCTTCACCTGTGTAGTTGGGAGCTCCGCCCGGTGTAGTTGGGAGCTCTGCTTCATTTAGTTGGGAGCTCCGCTCCGTGTAGTTGGAAGTTCCGCCCCGTGTAGTTGGGAGCTCTGCCTCGTGTAATTGGGAGCTCCGCCCCGTGCAGTTGGGAGCTTCGCCCTGTGTAGTTGGGAGCTCTGTCCCGTGTAGTTGGGAGCTCCGCCCCGTGTAGTTGGGAGCTACGCCCAATGTAGTTGGGAGCTCTGCTCCGTGTAGTTGGGAGCTCTGCCACGTGTAGTTGGGAACTCCTCCCCATGTAGTTGGGAGCTCTGCCCCGTGTAGTTGGGAGCTACGCCCAATGTAGTTGGGAGCTCCACCCCGTGTAGTTGGGAGCCCCGCCACGTGTAATTGAGAGCTCTGCCCCGTGTAGATGGGAGCTCCACCACGTTTAGTTGAGAGCTCTGCTCCATTTAGTTGGGAGCTTCGCTCCGTGTAGTTGGGAGCTCCGCCCCATATAGGTGGGAGCTTCACCTGTGCAGTTGGGAGTTCCGCCTGGTGTAGCTGGGAGCTCTGCCCCGTGTAGTTGAAAGCTCTGCCCCGTGTAGTTGGGAGCTCCACCCCGTGTAGTTGAAAGCTCCGCCCTGTGTAGTTGTGAGCTCCGTACCGTGTAGGTGGGAGAGCAGCCCCGTATAGTTGGGAGTTCTGCCATATTTAGTTGGGAGCTCCATCCCGTGTAGTTGGGAGCTCTGCCCCATGTATTTACAATGTCAGCATAGTTGCTGATCCCCATGTATATGCATATGTTATCTGAGTATCATAGTACCATCCATATGTTTTACATACACGACCCCTTGCTAGGCCCAGTGACTAGTTTGTATGACGTCACGTGATGCCCCATGAGTGCGTGGGATGCGCTGCATCGGCCTCAGTTCCCTGTAGTCCTAGCAGGCGACAGGACAGGCAGTTAGGGCTCTCCCTTATCACAGTCTGCAATATAAGCCTTAACACCCAACGACTTGTGTTTAACTCCAACCATCAAATCTCCACGAACCCTCACAACAATTGGTGCCAGCGGTGTGGGTGCATAATTGTTAATTACTCCGATATACGGAAATTTCCTTCGACCAGCACGACGGACATTTTGTGTCGCCAGCAGGCCAACCTCACAGCAGCTACTTGAGCAAGCATCCACCAGCCTGTTTGCTTCCTGCTTACTGGTCAGTCCTTGTGTCTTCTTTGCTTATTTTCATTACTTCCGAGGGGTTGACCCGAGTCTGCAAATTAAGCCAAGCCACCAAGCCAGTCTGTGGGATGGGAGTCCAACCTTACACCATCCAGCCTGTCTTAAGTACCAGCCTTGCCTGCTAGCCAGCTCTCCACCCCTGCTCTGCTGTGCTCATTGTTACAAGTTCTCAAGCCAGTCTGTTTGAAGGGTTAAGCCAAGCAAGCCAGCCAACTAACCCAGGTGACAACCCAGTACTCAAGCAAGCCACGTGAGTTCCAGCCTTCACCATCGCTTTGTGCTTCCAGTTCAAGCTGTTCTGTGTTTTACCATCCCTGTGGTGTCGTGGTATTTTGTGGGTTTTTAAGCCAGCCCAGCTTAGAATATATTCGTGCCTAGTGAGGGTGTCCCCAGAGTGGCTTACGCTGCTTATCCCATCCCAGAGGCCTAGTCACCATGTGGTGTTCCACGGCGCTGCCTCACTCACCCACACCACCTCTGTTTTTTTGTACCCTTATAACGGGTCCTAGCACTTTATTTTATGGACCACATAGGGAGTCAAGAAGCAAGATTGTTCCTTCGACCCTGTGCACCTACGTAAAAGCCTCCTGTGTGAGTCTATTGTCGATTTAAGCGCAAAAACTTCGAGAATTTGCCGGGTAGTGGAGTGCTGCTCCAGCTGCTACCAACCTTCCTCCACCTCCCATCACTAGTCTCATTCTCCACCAACGTCGCTAAAGTGATAATATTTTTATGGAGACATTTGCGAGTGTTGTGACAATTTTTCAGTGATTTTTAGTGTTATTCAGTTACTCTTGATTAGACTCAGTATTCATTATATTCTCTTTCTAATATTAATTTTTTTTTCTTCTTTCTTCAGTGTTAATTTTCATGCTTCATTTTTATGTCTGTTGTGTTGTGTTCATTTTTTTATATACATTAAGTAAGTACTTTTCAGTTTTTCCCTGTTGTGTGCAATATATAAGCAGTATAAACTTGTGTTTACACTTCATAAATTATCGTGTGTTCACAGTACTGTGTTCCTTGCCTAGTAATTTATGCAGTGAAGTTGTTATCTTATATTCTGCATCACAACTCGGTGTTGTCTCAGTAATTTTTTTTTCTCTCCCAGGATTTCTGTACTTGCTGATTTTTTTTATTCATTCATTTGACATTTTTTTCTTTGTGTTGAACATTCTTGTGTTAATTCTTTTCATTTAGCCAGTGTCTAATTTATCTTATCTCCACAGACAATAGTGCCATTATTTTGTTTGAAGCAAGACAATTATTTTCCAATTTTTGTCACTCCAAGCTTCACTGCAAGAAAATTCTCATAGTATTGTGCATATGTTGATGTGTTGTGTTCCTGCATTATTGTGAGTGTTAATCTTTCTCTGTTCTGTTTTTTTTCCTTTATTATTTTTCATATTTTATTGAACAAATTCACTCTTAGTGCAATTTTTAACTTTTTTTAAACTAAATCATTCTTTTGCTTGTTCAGTAAGTGTTGCTTAAGCTGCAGTTAA
Organism: Cherax quadricarinatus; assembly: GCF_038502225.1. NCBI lineage: Eukaryota > Metazoa > Arthropoda > Malacostraca > Decapoda > Parastacidae > Cherax > Cherax quadricarinatus. Next base: position 38,645,874 of record NC_091301.1, on the reverse strand, counting down.
GAGTTAAAGTGTTCAATCAGTTCATTCCTTGATAATTTTTTTTTTTGTTTTGTAAACTGCATTTTCTTGTGTGTGCAATTTTTGTTGTTATTTTTGTTGTTATTGCAGTATCGCCTCATTTGCAATGATTCTTGTGTAAATATTGTGCTGCTATTGAATTTTTTCTTTCGGAAAATTTTTTATGTAGTGTTGTGTTGTGCAGTACTTTTTGATTAGTATTTATTATTTGCAATATTGCTACAGTTTATTTCAGTGCAATATTTTGTGATTTCAGTTTTATATTTCTTGTTTTGTGCATAATATTTTATTCTTTGTGTGTCATTTTATTTTATTTTTAGTGAATTGCTTTCCCAGTCCATTTTAATTTTGCACAAGATTTATTGATTCCATTTTATCATTTTTGTTTGATTTATCATTTTTGTTTGATTTATCATTTATTGTTGAATTTCATTGTTCACTTGAGAGTAAAGACAACTCACTGTGCCATTAATTCACTTTAAAGCAAATTTGACTTGAGTAAAGTAAAATTTCTCTTGATCATCAAAGTGTTGCTTATCCAGTTCAGTATTTTTTTATGTGAGTTTCCCTTGCTCTACAGTGTGACTTGTCAATTTTCTTTACTTATGCAGATAGGTTAAGCATTTTCTTCCCATTTAAGCTTATTGTGTCATATTCTCTTAATTATTCTTGCTTTCATGTCCTTGAGTATGTTCCCTGTGTCCCGGTCACTTATGTTTGTTCACTTAGTATATCATGCCAGTCAAAGTAAACATGAATCAGTCCACAGTCCCAATATTCCCTTACAGACTGAAAGACAGTACCTAGCTAGACAATGTGTTTGTTCTCACAGCTTGTATCTGAGATTTGTTGAAGTGCTGCGAAATGTGAAGTTCAGATTAAGTTCCTATAGATTCGTGCATTACTTATTAAGGTAGCCGAGTGGTCAGGCACTAGTAAGACTGTCACTCCTGTCTGGAATCCAGCCACAATATCGTGCATGCAGGATAGTGTACAGTTACCTTGGGTTTCAGAGGAACCTCAGACAACCCTGGGTGCTGAGACTACTATCCCTGCGATGGCGACTTGTTCAAGTAGTCGTTCCTTCCCAGGGGACGCTTTGAGAAGAACTTTACTTGCAACGAGTTATGCCATCTCTTGCTGATGCCACAAGCCGTTGCAGAAAAATGTTTCTGTGGCTAGTGTACTCACTTCAGTGTTGTTGTTGTTCCTTGTGTTCCAGATGGTGATGCCATCCTCGCTGACAGTAATTTGTGCATTGTAAAAAGTTATTTCTCAAGTAACCTCCGCATGTTGTTAACGTTTGTAAGTGTAGTCTCTTTATAGTTGATACCTCGTGTCACTGTGTGCGACTCAGATTGAATACCAATATTGTTGACCGTGTTCATTTCTTTTCCTCTGTGCTTGCAGTGAGAGATAGTAGATCCGTTCTCCCTTGCTCATATTTCGTGTTATAGCATTATTTTTTTTTCAACCAGGGAGAGTCATCCACTCCACCGAGTTTGTTCATTCCTCTAGTAAGAAAGAACCGATCCCTTGTGGTCTGGTGTGATTCGATTCCTGTTCCAGGAAGATCTTATTCTGACTGTGAAGCCACCAGCACCCATTAGTGACTTTGTCATGAGTCAAGAATTACTGTATCGCACAGTTGAGTTGGGTACTCCTGGCAGAAGAGTATACCAGTTAGTAATTTCACAGTCACTAGTGAATGTAGCTCTACAGCTAGTTCATGATGCACCAGGTGTTGCACACCCTGGTATGGATCGTTCTGTGAAACAAGCCAGAATGAAATACTTTTGGCCACATATGGCAACTGACATTTCCGAGTATGTTAAGAAATGTAGTGTCTGTATGCAACATAAAGGAAATGTCAATGGTCCTAATCCAATCCAGGTGTATCCAACTACTAGCGAAAGGAAAAAGTTGCCCTTGATTTGTTAACCAATTTTAAATGTTCCCTCCAAGGTAACAAACATCTGTGTGTTATGGTAGACCATTTCACCAGATATTGTGAGTTAGTTCCTATTGCAGATAAGACTGCCGAGACAGTAGCTAAATCATTTAAAGAACGCATTATCTGCAGGCATACCACCCCTAAGTTCCTAGTAACAGATAATGGAGGTGAATTCTGCAACGAGATATTTGAAAATTTGTGTATCTTGTACAAGATCTCTAAGTCAACCATTGTTCCCCATCATCCTGCGAGTAATGGTTTGCAGAACGAACAAATAAGAAAGTACTTGATGTTTTGAGAGCCACTGTCAACCCCAAAAGTGAAACTTGGGATGAAGTTATACCAGATGTTCAATGTGCTATAAATTCTGCTTACAATGCTTACAAGGTGACACTCCACATTATGCATTGTACGGTGTGGACAAGCATTTGCCTTATGAGTTGTTATATTTCACTCCAAAACCCAATTATAACCCTGATGATTTCATAGCAACTCGTACCAGCATAGCTCAAAGTGTTTCTAGAAGAATCCGTGAAACACTTCATAAATAAACAGAAGAATTTACTAGAGTAACTAATAGCCGTGCTAAGCTGACCAAAGTTAAAGTGGGTTCGAGGGTTATGCTGACTAATTTCAACAAAACATCCACAATGCCTAAGCTTGTTCAAAAGTTTGTTGGCCCTTATCGAGTAGTTGAACATATCAATGGCAATAAGTATAAGGTTAGAGAAATTAGTACTGGTCAGTATAAGGAATCGCATTTAGATCATGTGAAATTAGTATGCGATGTCGAGGATGATATTTCTACCCAGACTAATGTGTCAGTCACTGACAATCCTACTGACTCTGTGCCCTCTACCTCTAAAACTCAGTTAATCAACCCGAATGTCGTTAGTACACGACAAGTAATGAGAAACCCGCAAGTATCTTTTGTAGATACTTGCTCAGATCGCCCTCAGTCAAGGCATGTGTTAGCCATTGCAGAAGAATTCAATCCACCCAAAGATGATAACCATTCTGCATATGTAAATCTTACCCTCGCAGAGTTGGGTTTAAATGTACATAGACTGTATAATTAGTTGTTCAAGATGAGTGAAGTTGTCAACTGTGTGTTTTGTTATTAGCTGATCAGTTTTTCAGATTTTTTTCTGAGATTAGCAGTAACGATCTGTGCACACCAGATCTGCCTTTGTTGTTAATTACTTTCACCTTTGTAAATATAGATATTCTTCCTCAGAATCCGTAGAGTGCATGAATACAGATCGATCAATCAATTCCATCCTTTATTATACCATGATTTGTTCTTATAATTCCTAATGCATTACGTTAACACCCATTACGTTAACACCCATTACGTTAACACCCATTACGTTAACACCCATTACGTTAACACCCATTACGTTAACACCCATTACGTTAACACCCATTACGTTAACACCCATTACGTTAACACCCATTACGTTAACATCCATTACGATACAATTCATTAGTTCTAAGTTATATATGTCTTTGCCATTGTATAGAATCAGACGAGACCCACCTGTCTGTTCAGCCTATAGCATAGTAATGTATGTCGAGACGACATACGTAACATGACTGAGCTGTCAGCATAGTTGCTGATCCCCATGTATATGTATATATCATCTGAGTATCGTAGTTAGTACCATCCATATGTTTTACATACACGACCCCTTTCTAGGCCCAGTGACTAGTTTGTGACATCATGTGATGCCACATGAGTGCCGCTGCATCGGCCTCAGTTCCCCGTAGGCCTAGCAGGTGACAGGACAGTCAGTTTGGGCTCTCCCTTTAACACCCAACGACTTGTGTTTAACTCAATCCATCAAATCTCCACGAACCTTCACAACAGCGAGCTCCGCCCCATGTAGTTGGGAGCATTGCCCAGTGTAGTTTAGATCACCCCCCGTGTAGTTGGGAGCTCCTGACCGTGTAGTTGAGAGCTCCGACCTGTGTTGTTGGGAGCTCCACCCCGTGTAGTTGGGAGCTTTGCCCAGTGTAGTTTAGATCACCCCCCGTGTAGTTGGGAGCTCCTGACCGTGTAGTTGGGAGCTTCGCAAATGCAGTTCGGAGCTCTGCCTCATGTAGTTGGGAGCTCCGCCCCGTGCAGTTGAGAGCTCTACCCCGTGTAGTTGAGAGCTCAGCCTGGTGTAGTTGGGAGGGCCGCCCCGTGCAGTCGGGATCTCCACCTCATGTAGTTGGGAGCTCAGCACGATGTAGCTGAGACAGCCGCCCCGTGTAGTTGGGAGCGCCGCCCGTGTAGTTGGGAGCTCTACCCCATGTAGATGGGAGCTCCACCCCGTGTAGTTGGTAACTCTGCCCCGTATAGTTGGCAGCACCGCCCGTGTAGTTGGCAACACAACCCCGTGTACTTGAGAGTGCCGCCCCATGTAGTTGGTAGCTCCGCCCCGTGTAGTTGGGAGCACCCCCTGTGTAATTGGGAATGCCGCCCCATGTAGTTGGTAGCTCCGTCCCGTGCAGTTGGGAGCGTCGCCCTGTGTAATTGGGAGCTCCGCCCCATGTAATTGGGATCTTTGCCTCGTGTAGTTGGGAGCTCTTCCCCATGTAGTTGGGAGCTCCGCCCCATGTAGTTGGGAGCGCCACCCCGTGTAGTTGGTAACACAACCCCGTGTACTTGAGAGTGCCGCCCCATGTAGTTGGCAGCTCCGTCCCGTGCAGTTGGGAGCGTCGCCCTGTGTAATTGGGAGCTCCGCCCCATGTAATTGGGATCTTTGCCTCGTGTAGTTGGGAGCTCTTCCCCATGTAGTTGGGAGCTCCGCCCCATGTAGTTGGGAGCGCCACCCCGTGTAGTTGGCAACACAACCCCGTGTACTTGAGAGTGCCGCCCCATGTAGTTGGTAGCTCCGCCCCGTGTAGTTGGGAGCACCCCCCTGTGTAATTGGGAATGCCGCCCCATGTAGTTGGTAGCTCCGTCCCGTGCAGTTGGGAGCGCCGTCCTGCGCAATTGGGAGCTCCGCCCCATGTAATTGGGATCTTTGCCTCGTGTAGTTGGGAGCTCTTCCCCATGTAGTTGGGAGCTCCGCCCCATGCAGTTGGGAGCTCCGCCCCCTGTAGTTAGGAGCCCCTCCATGTGTAGTTGGGAGCTCTGCCCCGTGTAGTTGGGAGCTCCGCCCCGTGTAATTGGGAGCTCCTCCCCATGTGGTTGGGAGCTCCACCCCGTGTAGTTGGGAGCTCCTCCCCGTGTACCTGGGAGCTCCGTCCCGTGTAGTTGGGATCGCCCCCCCGTGTAGTAGGGAGCTCTGCCCCATGTAGTTGGGAGCTCCACCCCATGTAGTTGGGAGCTCCACCCCGTGTAGTTGGGAGCTCCACCCTGTGTAGTTCAGAGATTCGCCCCGTGTAGTTGGGAGCTCCTCCCCGTGTAGTTGGGAGCTCTGCCCCTTGTAGTTGGGAGCTCCGCCCCGTGTAGTTGGGAGCACTGCCCTGTGTAGTTGGAAGCTCCACCCCATGTAGTTTAGAGCTCCGCCCCGTGTAGCTGGGAGCTCCTCCCTGTGTAGTTGGGAGCTCCGCCTCTTGTAGTTGGGAGCTCCGCCCCGTGTAGTTGGGAGCTCCGCTCCCTTCGCCTGGTCCAGCACTAACACGTCAAGACAGCCACTCCGTAACACAACCATTAACACCCACCTGCCCCAACCTGCCCCCACCTCTTCCCACTAAACTTTACTCACAAACTTTTATCACAAGATAAATAGATCCAAATCAGTATATACGCTATCACACCTATATCATCACAGTATATACGCTATCACACCTATATCATCACAGTATATACGCTATCACATCTATATCGACACAGTATATACGGTATCACATGAATATCAACACAGGCCTCCACCTCAGTAATTCTACCATATGCATTCAGATATACAAAATAACTGTGTCTGTATATATATATATATATATATATATATATATATATATATATATATATATATATATATATATATATATATATATATATATATATATATATATATATATATATATATATATATATATATATATATATATATATATATATATATATATATATATATATATATATATATATATATATATATATATATATATATATATACATATATATATATATATGTATATATATATATATATATATATATATATATATATATATATATATATATATATATATATATATATATATATATATATATATATATATATATATATTATATGTAGTAATGAAATTACGAAACAAGTGGTACTGAAACATTTACATAACTGAGGCAGCCGAGGTTAGATCCTGCAGCACTTTATCCCGCCTCAAAACATAGAACAACGTTCATGTTGCCTTAACCACTTAACCAGCTGCTCCACTAAACTACAGTTGACAGAGTGCACCACCAGCTGCTCCAGTATACTACAGTTAACTGAGTGCTCCACCAGCTGCTCCGCTATACTACAGTTGACCGAGTGTTCCACCAGCTGCTGCACTATACTACGGTTAACTGAGTGCTCCACCAGCTGTTCCACTATACTACAGTTAACTGAGTGCGCCACCAGCTGTTCCACTATACTACAGTTAACTGAGTGCTCCACCAGCTGCTCCACTATACTACAGTTAACTGAGTGCTCCACCAGCTGCTCCACTATACTACACTTAGCAGAGTGCTCCACCAGCTGCTCCACTATACTACAGTTAACTGAGTGCTCCACCAGCTGCTCCACTATACTACAGTTAGCTGAGTGTTCCACCAACTGCTCCACTATACTACAGTTAATTGAGTGTTCCGCCAGCTGCTCCACTATACTACAGTTAACTGAGTGCTCCACCAGCTGCTCCACTATACTACAGTTAATTGAGTGTTCCGCCAGCTGTTCCACTATACTACAGTTAACTGAGTGCTCCACCAGCTGCTCCACTATACTACAGTTAACTGAGTGCTCCACCAGCTGCTCCACTATACTACAGTTAACTAGGTGTTCCACCAGCTGCTCCACTATACTACTGTTAACTAGGTGTTCCACCAGCTGCTCCACTATACTACTGTTAACTAGGTGTTCCACCAGCTGCTCCACTATACTACAGTTAACTGAGTGCTCCACCAGCTGCTCCACTATACTACAGTTAACTGAGTGCTCCACCATACTACAGTTAACTGAGTGCTAGACCAGCTGCTCCACTATACTACTGTTAACTAGGTGTTCCACCAGCTGCTCCACTATACTACTGTTAACTAGGTGTTCCACCAGCTGCTCCACTATACTACAGTTAACTGAGTGCTCCACCAGTTGCTCCACTATTCTACAGTTAACTGAGTGTTCCACCAACTGCTAAACTGTATTACTGTTAACTGAGTGTTCCACCAGTTGCTCCACTATACTACAGTTAATTGAGTGTTTCACCAGCTGCTCCACTATATTACAGTTAACTGAGTGCTCCACCAGCTGCTCCACTATACTACAGTTAACTGAGTGCTCTACCAGCTGCTCCACTATATTACAGTTAACTGAGTGCTCCACCAGCTGCTCTTCTATACTACAGTTAACTGAGTGTTCCACCAGCTGCTCCACTATACTACAGTTAACTAGGTGTTCCACCAGCTGCTCCACTATACTACAGTTAACTGAGTGCTCCACCAGCTGTTCCACTATAATACAGTTAACTGAGTGCTCCACCAGCTGCTCCACTATACTACAGTTAACTGAGTGCTCCACCAGCTGCTCCACTATAATACAGTTAACTGAGTGCTCCACCAGCTGCTCCACTATATTACAGTTAACTGAGTGCTCCACCAACTGTTCCACTATAATACAGTTAACTGAGTGCTCCACCAGCTGCTCCACTATACTACAGTTAACTGAGTGCTCCACCAGCACCTCCACTATACTACAGTTAACTGAGTGCTCCACCAGCTGCTCTTCTATACTACAGTTAACTGAGTGCTCCACCAGCTGCTCCACTATTCTACAGTTAACTGATTGTTCCACCAGCTGCTCCACTATACTACAGTTAACTTAGTGCTCCACCGGCTGCTCCACTATGCTACAGTTAACTGAGTGTTCCACCAGCTGCTCCACTATACTGCAGTTAACAAAGTGTTACACCAGCTGCTCCACTATACTACAGTTAACTAAGTGTTCCACCAGCTGCTCCATTATACTACAGTTAACTGAGTGTTCCACCAGTTGCTCCACTGTTCTACAGTTAACTGAGTGTTCCACCAGCTGCTCCACTATGTTACAGTTAACTGAAATGTTCCACCAGCTGCTCCACTATACTAGAGTTAACTGAGTGCTCCACCAGCTGCTCCACTATACAACAGTTAACTGAGTGTTCCACCAGCTGCTCCACTATACTGCAGTTAACAAAGTGTTACACCAGCTGCTCCACTATACTACAGTTAACTAAGTGTTCCACCAGCTGCTCCATTATACTACAGTTAACTGAGTGTTCCACCAGTTGCTCCACTGTTCTACAGTTAACTGAGTGTTCCACCAGCTGCTCCACTATGTTACAGTTAACTGAAATGTTCCACCAGCTGCTCCACTATACTAGAGTTAACTGAGTGCTCCACCAGCTGCTCCACTATACAACAGTTAACTGAGTGCTCCACAAGCTGCTCCACTATACTACAGTTAATTGAGTGTTCCAACAGCTGATCCACTATACTAGTTAACTAGGTGTTCCACCAGCTGCTCCACTATACTACAGTTAACTGAGTGTTCCACCAGCTGCTCCACTATACTACAGTTAACTGAGTGTTTCACAAGCTGCTCCACTATACTACAGTTAACTAAGTGTTCCACCAGCTGCGCCACAATACTACAGTTAACTGAGTGTTCCACCAGTTGCTCCACTATTCTACAGTTAACTGAGTGTTCCACCAGCTGCTCCACTATACAACAGTTAACTGAGTGTTCCACCAGTTGCTCCACTATTCTACAGTTAACTGAGTGTTCCACCAGTTGCTCCACTATTCTACAGTTAACTGAGTGTTCCACCAGCTGCTCCACTATACTACAGTTAACTGAGTGCTCCACCAGCTGCTCCACTATACTACCGTTAACTGAGTGCTCCACCAGCTACTCCACTATACTACAGTTAACTGAGTGTTCCACCAGCTGCTCCACTATACTACAGTTAACTGAATGTTCCACCAGCTGCTCCACTATACTACAGTTAACTGAGTGTTCCACCAGCTGCTCCTCTATTCTACAGTTAACTGAGTGCTCCACCAGCTGCTCCACTATACTACAGTTAACTGAGTGCTCCACCAGCTGCTCCACTATACTACAGTTAACTGAGTGCTCCACCAGCTGCTCCACTATACTACAGTTAACTGAGTGCTCCACCAGCTGCTCCACTCCACTAAATATAAATAACTTCGCCAGACATTAAGATCCTGTGCTCCGGAAAAACTCTGGTGCATGAGAAGTCTGTGAAAGAGAGGGGGAGGAAAGGAAGGGGAGGGGAGGGAAGGAAGAGAGGGGAGGGGAGGGGAGGGGAAAGAGGGAGGGGTGGAAAGGAGGGGAGTTAGGTAGAGAAAGAGTTGGGAACTGAAAGAAGGTGAGGGGAGAAGAGGGAATGAAAGACAGAAGAGGAGGAGTAAGAGAAGGCAAAAGAAAAGGAGAAAGATGAGGGAAAAGCAAGGACGTGAAGTGTGATTACTCACCCAGTGTATAATTACTCACCCACTGTATGATTACATACCCAGTGAATAATTACTCACCCAGTGTATAATTACTCACTTAATATATGATCACTCACCCAGTACATAATTACTCACTGTATAATCACTCACTCAATGTATGCTTACTCAGAGTATGATTGCTCAGTGTATGATTACTTAGTGTATGATTACTCAGTGTATGATTACTCAGTGTATGATTACTCAGAGTATGACAACTGAGTGTATAATTACTCAGTGTATGATTACTCAGACTATGATTACTCAGTGTATAATTACAAAGAGTATGATTGCTCAGAGTATCATTACTCAGTGTATGATTGCTCACCTAGTATATGATCATTCACTCAGGGGATGATTACTCACTTAGTGTATTATTCCTCAGTGTATGATCACTCCATCAATGTATGATTACTCAACTAGTGTACGATTACTTACCTAGAGTATGATTACTCACCCATTGTATGATTACTCATCTAGTGTTTGACTACTTAGTGTATGATCACAAAACTCGTGTATGATTACTCATACACCGGGTGAGTGATCATACACCTGAATTACGAGACTCCAGTAGTGCCAACCTGAGCTGGGAGACTCCAGTAGTGCCAGCCTGAGCTGGGAAACTCCAGTAGTGCCAACCTGAGCTGGGAAACTCCAGTAGTGCCAGCCTGAGCTGGGAAACTCCAGTAGTGCCAACCTGAGCTGGGAAACTCCAGTAGTGCCAACCTCAGCTGGGAAACTCCAGTAGTGCCAACCTGAGCTGGGAAACTCCAGTAGTGCCAACCTGAGCTCGGAAACTCCAGTAGTGCCAACCTGAGCTGGGAAACTCCAGTAGTGCAAACCTGAGCTGGGAATCTCCAGTAGTGCCAACCTCAGCTGGGAGACTCCAGTAGTGCCAACCTGAGCTGGGAAACTCCAGTAGTGTCAACCTGAGCTGGGAGACTCCAGTAGTGCCAACCTGAGCTGGGAGACTCCAGTAGTGCCAACCTGAGCTGGGAAACTCCAGTAGTGCCAACCTGAGCTGGGAAACTCCAGTAGTGCCAACCTGACCTCGGAGACTCCAGTAGTGTCAGCCTGAGTTGGGAGACTCCAGTAGTACCAACCTGAGCTGGGAAACTCCAGAAGTGCCAGCCTGAGCTGGGAGACTCCAGTACTGCCAGCCTGAGCTGGGAATCTTCAGTAGTGTCATCCTGAGCTGGGAGACTCCAGTAGTGCCAGCCTGACCTGGGAGACTCCAGTAGTGTCAACCTGAGCTGGGAGACTCCAGTAGTGTCAGTCTGAGCTGGGAGACTCCAGTAACGCCAGCCTGGCCTGAGCTGGGAGTCTCCAGTAGTGTCATCCTGAGCTGGGAGACTCCAGTAGTGCCAGCCTGAGCTGGGAGACTGCAGTAGGGTCAGTCTGGGCTGGGAGACTCCAGTAGTGTCAGTCTGAGCTGGGAGACTCCAGTAGTGCCAGCCTGAGCTGGGAGACTCCAGTAGGGTCAGTCTGAGCTGTGAGACTCCAGTAGTGTCATCCTGAGCTGGGAGACTCCAGTAGTGTCAGCCTGGACTGGGAGACTCCAGTAGTGTCAGCCTGGGCTGGGAGACTCCAGTAGTGCCAGCCTGAGCTGGCAGACTCCAGTAGTGTCTGCCTGAGCTGGGAGACTCCAGTAGTGTCAGCCTGATCTGGGAGACTCCAGTAGTATCAGCTTGAGCTGGGAAACTCCAGTAGTGTTCAGCCTGAGCTGGGAGACTCCAGTAGTGTCAGCCTGAGCTGGGAGATTCCAGTAGTGTCAGCCTGGGCTGGGAGACTCCAGTAGTGCCAGCCTGAGCTGGGAGACTCCAGTAGTGTCATCCTGAGCTGGGAGACTCCAGTAGTTTCAGCCTGAGCTAGGAGACTCCAGTAGTGCCAGCCTGAGCTGGGAGACTCCAGTAGTGTCAGCCTGAGCTGGGAGACTCCAGTAGTGTCAGCCTGGGCTGGGAGACTCCAGTAGTGTCAGCCTGAACTGGGAGACTCCAGTAGTGTCAGCCTGGGCTGGGAGACTCCAGTAGTGTCAGCCTGAGCTGGGAGACTCCAGTAGTGTCAGCCTGAGCTGGGAGACTCCATTAGTGTCAGCCTGAGCTGGGAGTCTCCAGTAGTGTCATCCTGAGCTGGGAGACTCCAGTAGTGCCAGCCTGAGCTGGGAGACTCCAGTAGTGTCAGCCTGGGCTGGGAGACTCCAGTAGTGCCAGCCTGAGCTGGGAGTCTCCAGTAGTGTCATCCTGAGCTGGGAGACTCCAGTAGTGTCAGCCTGGGCTGGGAGACTCCAGTAGTGTCAGCATGGGCTGGGAGACTCCAGTAGTGCCAGCCTGAGCTGGGAGACTCCAGTAGTGTCAGCCTGAGCTGGGAGACTCCAGTAGTGTCAGCCTGAGCTGGGAGACTCCAGTAGTGTCAGCCTGGGCTGGGAGACTCCAGTAGTGCCAGCCTGAGCTGGGAGACTCCAGTAGTGTCAGCCTGAGCTGGGAGACTCCAGTAGTGTCAGCCTGAGCTGGGAGACTCCAGTAGTGTCAGCCTCAGCTGGGAGACTCCAGTAGTGTCAGCCTGAGCTGGGAGACTCCAGTAGTGTCAGCCTGAGCTGGGAGACTCCAGTAGTGCCAACCTGAGCTGGGAGACTCCAGTAGTGCCAACCTCAGCTGGGAGACTCCAGTAGTGCCAACCTCAGCTGGGAGAATCCAGTAGTGCCAACCTAAGCTGGGAGACTCCAGTAGTGCCAACCTGAGATGGGAGACTCCAGTAGTGTCAGCCTGAGCTGGGAGACTCCAGTAGTGTCAGCCTGTACTGGGAGACTTCAGTAGTGCCAGCCTGAGCTGAGAGACTCCAGTAGTGTCAGCCTGAGCGGGGAGACTCCAGTAGTGTCAGCCTGAGCTGGGAGACTCCAGTAGTGTCAGCCTGAGCTGGGAGACTCCAGTAGTGCCAACCTGAGCTGGGAGACTCCAGTAGTGTCAGCCTGAGCTGGGAGACTCCAGTAGTGCCAACCTGAGCTGGGAGACTCCAGTAGTGTCAGCCTGAGCTGGGAGACTCCAGTAGTGCCAGTCTGAGCTGGGAGACTCGAGTAGTGTCAGACTGAGCAGGGAGACTCCAGTAGTGTCAGCCTGAGCTGGGAGACTCCAGTAGTGCCAACCTGAGCTGGGAGACTCCAGTAGTGTCAGCCTGAGCTGGGAGACTCCAGTAGTGTCAGCCTGAGCTGGGAGACTCCAGTAGTGTCAGCCTGGGCTGGGAGACTCCAGTAGTGTCAGCCTGAGCTGGGAGACTCCAGTAGTGTCAGCCTGGGCTGGGAGTCTCCAGTAGTGTCAGCCTGGGCTGGGAGTCTCCAGTAGTGTCAGCCTGGGCTGGGAGACTCCAGTAGTGTCAGCCTGAGCTGGGAGACTCAATAGTGTCAGCCTGGGCTGGGAGTCTCCAGTAGTGTCAGAATGAGCTGGGAGTCTCCAGTAGTGTCAGCCTGGGCTGGGAGACTCCAGTAGTGTCAGCCTGAGCTGGGAGACTCCAGTAGTGCCAGGCTGAGCTGGGAGACTCCAGTAGTGTCAGCCTGGGCTGGGAGTCTCCAGTAGTGTCAGCCTGGGCTGGGAGTCTCCAGTAGTGTCAGCCTGGGCTGGGAGACTCCAGTAGTGTCAGCCTGAGCTGGGAGACTCAATAGTGTCAGCCTGGGCTGGGAGTCTCCAGTAGTATCAGCCTGAGCTGGGAGTCTCCAGTAGTGTCGGCCTGGGCTGGGAGACTCCAGTAGTGTCAGCCTGAGCTGGGAGACTCCAGTAGTGTCAGCCTGAGCTGGGAGACTCCAGTAGTGTCAGCCTGGGCTGGGAGTCTTCAGTAGTGTCAGCCTGAGCTGGGATACTCCAGTAGTGCCAGCCTGAGCTGGGAGACTCCAGTAGTGTCAGCCTGAGCTGGGAGACTCCAGTAGTGTCATCCTGGGCTGGGAGTCTCCAGTAGTGTCAGCCTGGGCTGGGAGACTCCAGTAGTGTCAGTCTGAGCTGGGAGACTCCAGTAGTGTCAGCCTGGGCTGGGAGTCTCCAGTAGTGTCAGCCTGAGCTGGGAGACTCCAGTAGTGCCAGCCTGAGCTGGGAGACTCCAGTAGTGCCAGCCTGAGCTGGGAGACTCCAGTAGTGTCAGCCTGAGCTGGGAGACTCCAGTAGTGCCTAGTGCCAGCCTGAGCTGGGAGACTCCAGTAGTGTCAGCCTGAGCTGGGAGACTCCAGTAGTGCCAGCCTGAGCTGGGAGACTCCAGTAGTGTCAGCCTGGGCTGGGAGTCTCCAGTAGTGTCAGCCTGGGCTGGGAGTCTCCAGTAGTGTCAGCCTGGGCTGGGAGACTCCAGTAGTGTCAGCCTGAGCTGGGAGACTCAATAGTGTCAGCCTGGGCTGGGAGTCTCCAGTAGTGTCAGCCTGAGCTGGGAGTCTCCAGTAGTGTCAGCCTGGACTGGGAGAGTCCAGTAGTGTCAGCCTGAGCTGGGAGACTCCAGTAGTGACAGCCTGAGCTGGGAGACTCCAGTAGTGTCAGCCTGGGCTGGGAGACTCCAGTAGTGTCAGCCTGGGCTGGGAGACTCCAGTAGTGTCAGCCTGGGCTGGGAGACTCCAGTAGTGTCAGCCTGAGCTGGGAAAGAATCTATATTTGTACCAGTACATGTACAAGGTATACAGTCGTAGCTGACATCAGTGACACACTACTGTAAACAAAGTCGCTTGTTATGCTGTGCATTTCGGGTAAATTTGGTTAGTTTTTTCCCAGGATGCGACCCACACCTGTCGACTAATACCCAGGCTCCCATTTTACTGATGGGTGAACATTGAACAGCAGGTGTCTTAATGGAACACGTCCTAATGTTTCCACCTGTAACAGGGATCGACCCCCGGTCCTCAGTGTGAATTGAGTTCGCTACCAGTAGAGCTTTCAGTCTGAATACCTTAAATCAACTGGCTTGGGAATATGTGTGTGTGTGTGTGTGTGTGTGTGTGTGTGTGTGTGTGTGTGTGTGTGTGTGTGTGTGTGTGTGTGTGTGTGTGTGTGTGTGTGTGTGTGTGTGTGTGCGTGTGTGTGTGTGTGTGTGTGTGTGTGTGTACTCACCTAATTGTACTCACCTAATTGTGGTTGCAGGGGTCGAGACTCAGCTCCTGGCCCCGCCTCTTCACTGATCGCTACTGGGTCCTCTCTCTCTCTGCTTCCTGAGCTTTGCCATACCTCTTCTTAAAACTATGTATGGTTCCTGCCTCCACTACTTCACTTGCTAGGTTATTCCACTTGCTGACAACTCTATGACTGAAGAAATACTTCCTAACGTCCCTGTGACTCGTCTGAGTCTTCAGCTTCCAGTTGTGACCCCTTGTCCATGTGTCCCCTCTCTGGAACATCCTATTTCTGTCCACCTTGTCTATTCCCTGCAGTATCTTCTATGTCGTTATCATGTCTCCTCTGACCCTTCTGTCCTCCAGTGTCGTCAGTTCGATTTCCCTTAACATTTCCTCGTACGACATTCCCCTGAGCTCTGGGACTAGCCTTGTTGCAAACCTTTGTACTTTCTCTAACTTCTTGACGTGCTTGACCAGGTGTGGGTTCCAGACCGGTGCTGCATTCTCCAGTATGGGCCTATCATACACAGTGTGTGTGTGTGTGTGTGTGTGTGTGTGTGTGTGTGTGTGTGTGTGTGTGTATGCCATGTGTCATTGTATAATGTGTCAATCATCCCAGACACAGTCATGATATAACATAATAACTCGAGAATAACTCGTTAGAACGGCTATAAACTTACAGCGATGACTCATCTAGCCGAAAGTGCAAGTTTATGTAGTGCAAACTTCCAAATTTTATGACATTATTAAAAAAGAAGTTAGAAGTGTAGGTGTGTATGTGATAACTTTCGTCTGGGCTCCTTCCTGCACTCACTGCTAATGTATTTTGCCCGAGGGAAAATTCTCATTATTTCTGGGCAGCGTAATTTCCAATTCTCAAGTCTTATTAAAAAATAAGTTTATTCCACATTTAGTTGCTTATATTTTAAAATGCTGTAGTCTAGCACATCTTCTTAAGAACAAGTGGCACATCTTCTTAAGATCAAGTGGCACATCTTCTTAAGAACAAGTGGCACATCTTCTTAAGAACAAGTGGCACATCTTCTTAAGAACAAGTGGCACATCTTCTTAAGATCAAGTGGCACATCTTCTTAAGAACAAGTGGCACATCTTCTTAAGAACAAGTGGCACATCTTCTTAAGATCAAGTGGCACATCTTAAGAACAAGTGGCACATCTTCTTAAGATCAAGTGGCACATCTTCTTAAGAACAAGTGGCACATCTTCTTAAGATCAAGTGGCACATCTTAAGAACAAGTGGCACATCTTCTTAAGAACAAGTGGCACATCTTCTTAAGAACAAGTGGCACACATTCTTAAGATCAAGTGGCACATCTTAAGAACAAGTGGCACATCTTCTTAAGATCAAGTGGCACATCTTAAGAACAAGTGGCACATCTTCTTAAGAACAAGTGGCACATCTTCTTAAGATCAAGTGGCACATCTTAAGAACAAGTGGCACATCTTCTTAAGAACAAGTGGCACATCTTCTTAAGAACAAGTGGCACATATTCTTAAGATCAAGTGGCACATCTTCTTAAGAACAAGTGGCACATCTTCTTAAGATCAAGTGGCACATCTTAAGAACAAGTGGCACATCTTCTTAAGAACAAGTGGCACATCTTCTTAAGAACAAGTGACACATCTTCTTAAGAACAAGTGGCACATATTCTTAAGACCAAGTGGCACATCTTCTTAAGAACAAGTGGCACATCTTCTTAAGATCAAGTGGCACATCTTAAGAACAAGTGGCACATCTTCTTAAGAACAAGTGGCACATCTTCTTAAGATCAAGTGGCACATCTTAAGAACAAGTGGCACATCTTCTTAAGAACTAGTGGCACATCTTAAGAACAAGTGGCACATCTTCTTAAGATCAAGAGGCACATCTTAAGAACAAGTGGCACATCTTCTTAAGAACTAGTGGCACATCTTAAGAACAAGTGGCACATCTTCTTAAGAACAAGTGGCACATCTTCTTAAGATCAAGTGGTACATCTTCTTAAGAACAAGTGGCACATCTTCTTAAGATCAAGTGGCACATCTTAAGAACAAGTGGCACATCTTCTTAAGAACAAGTGGCACATCTTAAGAACAAGTGGCACATCTTCTTAAGATCAAGAGGCACATCTTAAGAACAAGTGGCACATCTTCTTAAGAACTAGTGGCACATCTTAAGAACAAGTGGCACATCTTAAGAATAAGTAGCACATCTTATTAAGAACAAGTGGCACATCTTCTTAAGAACAAGTGGCACATCTTCTTAAGAACAAGTGGCACATCTTCGTAAGAACAAGTGGCACATCTTAAGAACAAGTGGAGCATCTTAAGAACAAGTGGCACATCTTAAGAACAAGTGGAGCATCTTAAGAACAAGTGGCACATCTTAAGAACAAGTGACTTATTTTCTTATGAACAAGTGACACATCTTCACAACAAGTGGCACATCTTCTTAAGAACAAGTGGCACATCTTCTTAAGATCAAGTGGCACATCTTAAGAACAAGTGGCACATCTTAAGAACAAGTAACACATCTTATTAAGAACAAGTGACACATCTTAAGAACAAGAGGCACATCTTTTTAACAACAAGTGGCCCCTCTTCTTAAGAATAAGTGACATTTTCTTAAGAACAAGTGGCACATCTTCTTAAAAAGAAGTGGCACAACTTCTTAAGAACAAATGGCACATCTTCTTAAGAACAAGTGGCACATCTTCTTAAGAACAAGTGGCACATCTTCGTAAGAACAAGTGGCACATCTTAAGAACAAGTGGCACATCTTAAGAACAAGTGGCACATCTTAAGAACAAGTGACTTATTTTCTTATGAACAAGTGACACATCTTCACAACAAGTGGCACATCTTCTTAAGAACAAGTGGCACATCTTCTTTAGAACAAGTGGCACATCTTCTTAAGAACAAGTGGCACATCTTCTTAAGATCAAGTGACACATCCTAAGAACAAGTGACACATCCTAAGAACAAGTGGCACATCATCTTAAGAACAAGTGGCACATCTTCTTAAGAACAAGTGGCACATCTTCTTAAGAACAAGTGGCACATCTTCTTAAGAACAAGTGGCACATCTTCTTAAGAACAAGTGGCACATCTTCTTAAGAACAAGTGGCACATCTTCTTAAGAACAAGTGGCACATCTTCTTAAGAACAAGTGGCACATCTTAAGAACAAGTGGCACATCTCCTTAAGAACAAGTGACACATCTTAAGAACAAGTTTCACATCTTAAGAACAAGTGGCACATCTTAAGAACAAGTGTCACATCTTAAGAACAAGTGTCACATCCTAAGAACAAGTGTCACATCATGAAAACAATTAACACATCTTCTTAAGAACAAGTTTCACATCTTAAGAACAAGTGGCGTTTCCTAAAAAGACGGGGCACATCTTTACAACAAGTGGCACTTCTTCTTAAGAACAAGTGACACATCTTCTTAAGAACAAGTGGCACATCTTAAGACCAAGTGACACATCCTGAGAACAAGTGGCACATGTTAAAAACAAGTGGCACATCATCTTAAGAACAAGTTTCACATCTTAAGAACAAGTGGCACATCTTCTTAAGAACAAGTGACACATCCTAAGAACAAGTGGCACATCATCTTAAGAACAAGTTTCACATCTTAAGAACAAGTGATACATCTTAAGAACAAGTGGTACATCTTAAGAACAAGTGACACATCTTAAGAACAAGTGGCACATTTTTACAAGTGGCACATCTTCTTAAGAACAAATAGCAAATCTTAAAAAGTGGCACAATTTAAGAACAAAAGGCACATCTTAAGAACAAGTGACTCGTGTTCTTATGAACAAGTGACATATCTTAAGAACAAGTGGTACATCGTAAGAACAAGATTCACATCTTAAGAACAAGTGGCACATCTTCTTAAGAACAAGTGACACATCTTAAGAACAAGTGGCACGTCTTCTTAAAATCAAATGACACATCTTAAGAACAAGTGGCACATCTTCTTAAGAACAAGTGGCACATCTTAAGACCAAGTGGCATATC
The DNA here is from genome assembly GCF_038502225.1 of Cherax quadricarinatus. Lineage (NCBI taxonomy): Eukaryota > Metazoa > Arthropoda > Malacostraca > Decapoda > Parastacidae > Cherax > Cherax quadricarinatus. Next base: position 38,627,118 of record NC_091301.1, on the reverse strand, counting down.
TTAAAAACAAGTTGAACATCTTCTTATGAACAAATGGAACGTCTTAAGAACAAGTGGCACATCTTAAGAACAAGTGACCCATCTACTTAAGAACAAGTGGCACATCTTCTTAAGAACAAGTGACATATCTACTTAAGAACAAGTTTCACATCTTAAAAACAACTGGCACATCTTCTTAAGAATATGTGGCACATCTTCTTAAAAACAAGTGACAAATCTTACAAACAAGGGTCACATCATCTTAAGAACAAGTGGCACATCTTCTTAAGAACAAGTGGCACATCATAAGAATAAGTGACACATCTTAAGAACTAGTGGCGCATCTTTAGAACAAGTGGCACGTGTTCTTAAGAACAAGTAGCACATGTTAAGAACAAGTGGCACATCTTAAGAACAAGTTGCACATCTTAAGATCAAGTGGCACATCTTAAGACCAAGTGACACATCTTAAGAACTAGTGGCGCATCTTTAGAACAAGTGGCACGTGTTCTTAAGAACAAGTAGCACATGTTAAGAACAAGTGGCACATCTTAAGAACAAGTTGCACATCTTAAGATCAAGTGGCACATCTTAAGACCAAGTGGCACATCTTAGGAACAAGTGGCACATCTTAAGATCAAGTGGCACATCTTAAGAACAAGTAGCACATCTTAAGAACAAGTGACATATCTTAGAACATAAGAACATAAGAAAGAAGGAACACTGCAACAGGCCTACTGACCCATGCGGAGCAGGTCCATGTCCCCCCCGGATTAGACCAAAGACCCACCCAGTCTGGTCATCCCCACTCAAGGATGGAGCACTGTACCAGACCCAGCAGCACAAGCTAGTCAGGTCCAACTCACACCCACCCACACCCACTCTTTTAAAACTACACAACGTTTTAGCCTGAATAACTGTACTCGGGAGTTTGTTCCACTCATCCACAACTCTATTACCAAACCAGTGCTTTCCTATATCCTTCCTGAATCTGAATTTTTCCAACTTGAAACCATTGCTGCGAGTCCTGTCTTGGCTGGAAATTTTCAGCACACTGTTTACATCCCCTTTATTTATTCCTGTTTTCCATTTATACACCTCGATCATATCCCCCCTAATTCTACGCCTTTCGAGAGAGTGCTGATTCAGGGCCCTCAGTCTATCCTCATAGGGAAGATTTCTGATACATGGGATCATCTTTGTCATCCTCCTTTGTACGTTTTCCAGAGCATTTATATCCATTCTGTAATACGGTGACCAGAACTGAGCAGCATAGTCTAAATGAGGCCTAACCAAGGATATATAGAGTTGAAGAACAACCTGAGGATTTCTATTATTTATACTTCTAGATATGAAGCTAAGAATTCTGTTAGCTTTATTGCGAACACTAATGCACTGTTGTATTGGTTTTAGGTTACTGCTAACCAGAACTCCTAAATCCTTTTCGCAATCGGTAGCATTAAGATCTACATTATTTAGTTTATATGTGGCATGGTATTTAACTGTCCAACATTTAGAACTTTGCATTTGTCAATATTAAACTGCATCTGCCACTTCTCCGACCATTGCGTCAGTCTATTCAAATCATCCTGGAGTGCTCTAGTGTCCTCATTAGAATGAATTGGAAGGCCTATTTTGGTGTCATCAGTAAATTTGCTTATGTCGCTATTTATTCCCTCATCTATGTCGTTTATGTAAATTGTGAACAACAATGGGCCCAACACTGACCCCTGAGGAACACCGCTTGTGACGTGCCCCCATTCTGATTTCTCCCCATTTATGCAAACTCTCTGCTGTCTATTTGTCAGCCATGCCTCTACCCAGGAAAAAATTTCTCCTCCTATTCCGTATGCCCTAAGTTTCCTCAGTAGTCTCTGGTGTGGAACTCTATCGAAAGCCTTACTGAAGTCCATATACACAATATCATATTCATTACCATGATCTACCTCTTCAAACACCTTAGTGAAAAAAGTTAGTAAATTCGTAAGACAGGAACGCCCCTTTGTAAAACCGTGTTGAGAATCATTAATCAATCTGTGCCTGTCAAGATGACTACGAATTGCTTCGGCAGTTATTGATTCCATAAATTTTCCCACTATGGAGGTAAGGCTTATTGGTCTATATTTCGAAGCCAAGGACCTGTCACCTGCCTTGTAAATAGGTATTACATTTGCCATTTTCCACTTACCAGGCACTATGCCAGTTTGTAGTGATATATTAAAAAGATTAGCCAAAGGTATGCTGAGTTCCTCTTTACATTCCTTTAACACCCTTGCAAACAGTTCATCAGGACCTGGGGATTTGTTAGGTTTTAGTTTCTCTATTTGTCTGAGGACCATGTCACTAGTTACCGCAATCGTACATAGTTTATTATCATCCTGTTCTACGTAATCTATTATTTCAGGAATATCGCTAGTATTTTCCTGGGTGAAAACTGAGAGGAAGTAGGTATTTAGAATTTCACACATATCCTTATCACTGTCAGTGGTCTGACCAGAGTTACTCTTAAGTGGGCCAATCTTGTCCCTAATCTTACTTCTGTATACCTGAAAGAACCCTTTTAGGTTAGTCTTTGAATCCCTTGCGATCTTAGCCTCATAATCTCTTTTTGCTTTTCTTATTCCTTTTTTTATTTCTCTCTTTAATTGAATATACTGATTTCTTAGCTGCCCATCCCCTCTTTTGATACGCCTATATATGCCTCTCTTTTGACCAATGAGATGTTTTAATCTATTGTTCATCCATTTGGGATCATTTTTGTTAGATCTAATTTCCCTACTCGGAACAAAAGTTGTCTGGGCAGCTAGAACTATGCTCTGAAAAACGTCATATTGGCAACCAAGATCACCTACCTGACCCATAGTCAGGACATCCCAATTACCCACCCAAGTAATTTTTCAGTCCCATGAAGTCGGCCAAGCGAAAATCTGGGATATTGATTTGATTGCAGTTATCTGGGTAATTCCATGATATATTGAAACTAAGTGATTTGTGATCACTTTCCCCAAGCTCATCATTAGCCTCAAGATTATCAATTAGTGAATCTTTGTTGGCAAGAATCAAGTCAAGCAGATTGTTTCCTCTAGTTGGTTCTGTCACAACCTGTTCTAAAAAGCAATCCTGAACTGTATCAAGGAAGTCACTGGACTCAAGATTTCCTGTCATATTGTTCCAATCAATTTGTCTAAAGTTAAAATCTCCCATTATCACAACATTTTCATATCTAGATGCCTTATGAATTTCGTCCCATAACAGCTTATTGCACTCCCTACCAAGGTTTGGGGGCCTATAAATCACACCCAAAATTAATTTGTCACGACCCTCGAGAAACTGAAGCCAAACAGATTCTGAGTTCGATATTTCTAATCTTATATCATGTCTAAGACAACAATTTAAATTTTCTTTGACATACATCGCCACACCACCACCCTTCCTGTTGACCCTATCAGTGTGGAATAGTTTATAAACCTGTATGTTGCATTCAGAAGGCATTTCTCTATCTTTCAGGTTGAACAAGGTCTCTGTTATACCAATAATATATATATTACCTACACTTGCAAGTAATTTTAACTCATCTATCTTATTTCTTAGACTCCTACTATTTGTATAATAAACCTTAAGGGAGCTAGTCACTCGTTGCCCTCTACTATCTCTCTTTGTTTGTTGATTAATTGATTTGCCATTACTAGCAACTATATTTTGAATATTGTCTTTTAAACATATCCCTGAGGTATCCCTGTAATAACTCCTGTTTTTAACCCTAATGCTACAGCCTGATTGTTTCCCACAAACACCCATACCTCTATAATCTATCAGTTTAAATTCCTAGACAAGTCATTAATTACCCTCTCAATTGAATTGGCTAATGCAACCACTCCATCCCCAGAGAGATGAACCCCATCCCTTGCATACATATCACGTTTGCGAAAGAATAGGTCCCAGTTATCAATGAATGGGATTGCCAGTTCCTTGCAGTACCTGTCTAGCCAGCGATTTATACCAATTGCCCTAGACAACCATTCACTGCTCACTCTCTTTCTAGGCAAGATGCTACATATGACTGGGATCCCTCCCTTAGACCTAACTACTTCTATGGCTGACCTGTACTTATCCAGCAGCTCCTCTCTCCTGCCCTTCCCAGTGTCATTACCCCCAGCACTAAGACAGATAATGGGCTTGTTCCAATTACCTGCCATAATATTATCCAACCTGCTGACTATGTCACCAACACCAGCTCCAGGAAGACACACTCTCTGTCTGACCTTTCTGTCTCTGTTACAAAATGCACGGTCCATATATCTTACCTGAGAATCTCCTACTATTAAAATATTCTTACCTTGATTAGCAGGGGAATCAGTGGTACCTTCAACCTCACTAACCACTGAAGTACACTCGTCTTGGAGAACAGAGAATCGATTTCCTACCTTCACATCTTCTCTATTAACTCTCCTCATCTTCCGTCTTCCTGAACTGTGAACCACTTGCCACTTAAAGCGGCTGCCACTATCACTGCTGGTGACCATTCCTACCTTACCAGCTAAATCCTTCTCACACTCGCTCCCAAACTCATCTATGTGAAGCTTCAGCTTCCTATTTTCCTCCTGAAGAAGTAGAATCTCCTTCTTCAACACGTGAACCTGAGATTCTAAAACACTACAACAAGCCATGGTATGGGTAACAGCCCACGCTAACTCCCAAGAGCTTAGCGGTATGACCGCACTTGACCACTGACCTCAGCTTAAGAACAAGTGGCAGATCTTCTTGACAACAAGTGGCACATCTTAAGAACAAGTGGCACATCTTCTTAAGAACAAGTGACACATCTTCTTAAATACAAGTGGCACATCTTCTTATGAACAAGTGGCACATCTTAGGAACAAGTGGTGCATCTTAAGAACAAGTGGCACATCTTAAGAACAAGTGGCACATCTTCTTAAGAACAAGTGGCACATCTTAAGAACAAGTGGCACATCTTCTTAAGAACAAATGGCAAATCTTAAGAAGTGGCACATTTTAAGAACAAATGGCACATTTTCTTAAGAACAACTGGCACATCTTCATAAGAACAAATGGCACATCTTAGGACCAAGTGGCATATCTTAAAAACAAGTACACATCTTAAGAACAAATGGAACATCTTAAGAACAAGTGGCACATCTTCTTAAGAACAAGTGACACATCTACTTAAGAACAAGTTTCACATCTTAAAAACAACTTGCACATCTTTTTAAGAATATGTGGCACATCTTCTTAAGAACAAGTGGCACATATTACGAACAAGTGACACATCATCTTAAGAACAAATGGCACATCTTCTTAAGAACAAGTGGCACATATTACGAACAAGTGGCACATCATCTTAAGAACAAATGGCACATCTTCATAAGAACAAGTGGCACATCTTATGAACAAGTGGCACATCTTATGAACAAGTGGCACATCTTCTTAAGAACAAGTGGCACATCTTAAGAACAAGTGGCGCATCTTAAGAACAAGTGGCACATCTTCTTAAGAACAAGTGGCACACTTAAGACCAAGTGGCATATCTTAAAAACAAGTCGAACATCTTAAGAACAAATTGCACATCTTAAGAACAAGTGTCACATCTTCTTAAGAGCAAGTGACACATCTACTTGAGAACAAGTGGCACATCTTCTTAAGAACAACTGACACGTCTACTTAAGAATAATTTTCACATCTTAAAAACAACTGGCACATCTTCTTAAGAATATGTGGCATATCTTCTTAAGAACAAGTGGCGCATCTTGCAAACAAGGGGCACATCTTTTTAAGAACAAGTGGCACATCTTATGAACAAGTGGCACATCTTAAGAATAAGTGACATGTTGAAAACTAGTGGTGCATCTTTAGAACAAGTGGCACATCTTAAGAACAAGTGACACATCTTAAGAACAAGTGGCACATCTTAAGAACAAGTGGCACATCTTAAGAACAAATGGCACATCTTAAGAACAAGTGGCAAATCTTAAGAACAAGTGGCACATCTTAAGAACAAGTGGCACATCTTAAGAACAAGTGACACATCTTAAGAACAAGTGGCACATCTTAAGAACAAGTGGCACATCTTAAGAATAAGTGACATGTTGAAAACTAGTGGCGCATCTTTAGAACAAGTGGCACATCTTCTTAAGAACAAGTGGCACATCTTCTTAAGAACAAGTGGCACATCTTAAGAACAAGTGGCACATCTTAAGAACAAGTGGCACATCTTAAGAACAAGTGGCACATCTTAAGAACAAGTGGCACATCTTAAGAACAAGTGGCACATCTTAAGAACAAATGGTACATCTTAAGAACAAGTGGCACATCTTAAGAACAAGTGGCACATCTTAAGAACAAGTGGCACATCTTAAGAACAAGTGTCACATCTTAAGAACAAGTGGTACATCTTAAGAACAAGTGTCACATCTTAAGAATAAGTGGTACATCTTAAGAACAAGTGGCACATCTTAAGAACAAGTGGCACATCTTAAGAACAAGTGGCACATCTTAAGAACAAGTGGCACATCTTAAGAACAAGTGGTACATCTTAAGAACAAGTGGTACATCTTAAGAACAAGTGGCACATCTTAAGAACAAGTGGCACATCTTAAGAAAAAGTGGCACATCTTAAGAACAAGTGGTACATCTTAAGAACAAGTGGTACATCTTAAGAACAAGTGGCACATCTTAAGAACAAGTGGCACATCTTAAGAACAAGTGGCACATCTTAAGAACAAGTGGCACATCTTAAGAACAAGTGTCACATCTTAAGAACAAGTGGCACATCTTAAGAACAAGTGGCACATCTTAAGAACAAGTGGCACATCTTAAGAACAAGTGGTACATCTTAAGAACAAGTGGTACATCTTAAGAACAAGTGGCACATCTTAAGAACAAGTGGCACATCTTAAGAAAAAGTGGCACATCTTAAGAACAAGTGGTACATCTTAAGAACAAGTGGTACATCTTAAGAACAAGTGGCACATCTTAAGAACAAGTGGCACATCTTAAGAACAAGTGGCACATCTTAAGAACAAGTGGCACATCTTAAGAACAAGTGGTACATCTTAAGAACAAGTGGTACATCTTAAGAACAAGTGGTACATCTTAAGAACAAGTGGTACATCTTAAGAACAAGTGGCACATCTTAAGAACAAGTGGTACATCTTAAGAACAAGTGGTACATCTTAAGAACAAGTGGTACATCTTAAGAACAAGTGGTACATCTTAAGAACAAGTGGCACATCTTAAGAACAAGTGGTACATCTTAAGAACAAGTGGTACATCTTAAGAACAAGTGGCACATCTTAAGAACAAGTGGCACATCTTAAGAACAAGTGGTACATCTTAAGAACAAGTGGTACATCTTAAGAACAAGTGGCACATCTTAAGAACAAGTGGTACATCTTAAGAACAAGTGGTACATCTTAAGAACAAGTGGCACATCTTAAGAACAAGTGGTACATCTTAACAAGTGGTACATCTTAAGAACAAGTGGTACATCTTAAGAACAAGTGGTACATCTTAAGAACAAGTGGCACATCTTAAGAACAAGTGGTACATCTTAAGAACAAGTAATACATCTTAAGAACAAGTGGCACATCTTAAGAACAAGTGGTACATCTTAAGAACAAGTGGCACATCTTAAGAACAAGTGGCACATCTTAAGAACAAGTGGTACATCTTAAGAACAAGTGGCACATCTTAAGAACAAGTGGTACATCTTAAGAACAAGTGGCACATCTTAAGAACAAGTGGTACATCTTAAGAACAAGTGGCACATCTTAAGAACAAGTGGTACATCTTAAGAACAAGTGGCACATCTTAAGAACAAGTGGCACATCTTAAGAACAAGTGGTACATCTTAAGAACAAGTGGTACATCTTAAGAACAAGTGGCACATCTTAGGAACAAGTGACACATCTTCTTAAGAACAAGTGGCACATCTTAAGAACAAGTGGATCATCTTAAGAACAAGTGGTGAACAAGTGGCACATCTTAAGAACAAGTGGCACATCTTAAGAACAAGTGGCACATCTTAAGAACAAATGGTACATCTTAAGAACAAGTGGCACATCTTAAGAACAAGTGGCACATCTTAAGAACAAGTGGCACATCTTAAGAACAAGTGGCACATCTTAAGAACAAGTGGCACATCTTAAGAACAAGTGGCACATCTTAAGAACAAGTGGCACATCTTAAGAACAAGTGGCACATCTTAAGAACAAGTGGTACATCTTAAGAACAAGTGGCACATCTTAAGAACAAGTGGCACATCTTAAGAACAAGTGGCACATCTTAAGAACAAGTGGTGGCACATCTTAAGAACAAGTGGCACATCTTAAGAACAAGTGGTACATCTTAAGAACAAGTGACATCTTAAGAACAAGTGGTACATCTTAAGAACACATCTTAAGAACAAGTGGTACATCTTAAGAACAAGTGGCACATCTTAAGAACAAGTGTCACATCTTAAGAACAAGTGGTACATCTTAAGAACAAGTGGCACATCTTAAGAACAAGTGGCACATCTTAAGAACAAGTGGTACATCTTAAGAACAAGTGGCACATCTTAAGAACAAGTGGCACATCTTAAGAACAAGTGGTACATCTTAAGAACAAGTGGTACATCTTAAGAACAAGTGGCACATCTTAGGAACAAGTGACACATCTTCTTAAGAACAAGTGGCACATCTTAAGAACAAGTGGCACATCTTAAGAACAAGTGGTACATCTTAAGAACAAGTGGTACATCTTAAGAACAAGTGGCACATCTTAAGAACAAGTGGCACATCTTAAGAACAAGTGGTACATCTTAAGAACAAATGGTACATCTTAAGAACAAGTGGTACATCTTAAGAACAAGTGGCACATCTTAAGAACAAGTGGCACATCTTAAGAAGAAGTGGTACATCTTAAGAACAAGTGGCACATCTTAAGAACAAGTGGCACATCTTAAGAACAAGTTTCACATCTTAAGAACAAGTGGCACATCTTAAGAACAAGTGGTACATCTTAAGAACAAGTGGTACATCTTAAGAACAAGTGTACATCTTAAGAACAAGTGGCACATCTTAAGAACAAGTTTCACATCTTAAGAACAAGTGGCACATCTTAAGAACAAGTGGTACATCTTAAGAACAAGTGGTACATCTTAAGAACAAGTGGTACATCTTAAGAACAAGTGGTACATCTTAAGAACAAGTGGCACATCTTAAGAACAAGTGGTACATCTTAAGAACAAGTGGCACATCTTAAGAACAAGTGGTACACCTTAAGAACAAGTGGTACATCTTAAGAACAAGTGGTACATCTTAAGAACAAGTGGCACATCTTAAGAACAAGTACATCTTAAGAACAAGTGCACATCTTAAGAACAAGTGGTACATCTTAAGAACAAGTGGTACATCTTAAGAACAAGTGGTACATCTTAAGAACAAGAACAAGTGGTACATCTTAAGAACAAGTACATCTTAAGAACAAGCACATCTTAAGGTACATCTTAAGAACAAGTGGTACATCTTAAGAACAAGTGGCACATCTTAAGAACAAGTGGTACATCTTAAGAACAAGTGGTACATCTTAAGAACAAGT
>NC_091301.1:38567542-38615042 GCF_038502225.1 Cherax quadricarinatus | reverse complement strand
TGTGTGTGTGTGTGTGTGTGTGTGTGTAGTGGGTGTGTGTGTGTGTGTGTGCGCGTGTGTGTGTGTGTGTGTAGAGTGTGTGTGTGTGTGTGTGTGTGTAGTGGGTGTGTGTGTGTGTAGTGGGTGTGTGTGTGTGTAGTGTGTGTGTGTGTGTGTAGTGGGTGTGTGTGTGTGTGTAGTGGGTGTGTGTGTGTGTAGTGGGTGTGTGTGTGTGTGTGTGTGTGTTTACCTGGAGAGAGTTTCGGGGGTCAATGCCCCCGCGGCCCGGTCTGTGACCAGGCCTCCTGGTGGATCAGCGCCTGATCAACCAGGCTGTTGCTGCTGGCTGCACGCAAACCAACGTACGAGCCACAGCCCGGCTGATCAGGAACTGACTTTAGGTGCTTGTCCAGTGCCAGCTTGAAGACTGCCAGGGGTCTGTTGGTAATCCCCCGTATGTGTGCTGGGAGGCAGTTGAACAGTCTCGGGCCCCTGACACTTATTGTATGGTCTCTTAACGTGCTAGTGACACCCCTGCTTTTCATTGGGGGGATGGTGCATCGTCTGCCAAGTCTTTTGCTTTCGTAGTGAGTGATTTTCGTGTGCAAGTTCGGTACTAGTCCCTCTAGGATTTTCCAGGTGTATATAATCATGTATCTCTCCCTCCTGCGTTCCAGGGAATACAGGTTTAGAAACCTCAAGCGCTCCCAGTAATTGAGGTGTTTTATCTCCGTTAAGCGCGCCGTGAAAGTTCTCTGTACATTTTCTAGGTCGGCAATTTCACCTGCCTTGAAAGGTGCTGTTAGAGTGCAGCAATATTCCAGCCTAGATAGAACATGTGACCTGAAGAGTGTCATCATGGGCTTGGCCTCCCTAGTTTTGAAGGTTCTCATTATCCATCCTGTCATTTTTCTAGCAGATGCGATTGATACAATGTTATGGTCCTTGAAGGTGAGATCCTCCGACATAATCACTCCCAGGTCTTTGACGTTGGTGTTTCGCTCTATTTTGTGGCCAGAATTTGTTTTGTACTCTGATGAAGATTTAATTTCCTCATGTTTACCATATCTGAGTAATTGAAATTTCTCATCGTTGAACTTCATATTGTTTTCTGCAGCCCACTGAAAGATTTGGTTGATGTCCGCCTGGAGCCTTGCAGTGTCTGCAATGGAAGACACTGTCATGCAGATTCGGGTGTCATCTGCAAAGGAAGACACGGTGCTGTGGCTGACATCCTTGTCTATGTCGGATATGAGGATGAGGAACAAGATGGGAGCTAGTACTGTGCCTTGTGGAACAGAGCTTTTCACCGTAGCTGCCTCGGACTTTACTCTGTTGACGACTACTCTCTGTGTTCTGTTAGTGAGGAAATTATAGATCCATCGACCGACTTTTCCTGTTATTCCTTTAGCGCGCATTTTGTGCGCTATTACGCCATGGTCACACTTGTCGAAGGCTTTTGCAAAGTCTGTATATATTACATCTGCATTCTTTTTGTCTTCTAGTGCATTTAGGACCTTGTCGTAGTGATCCAGTAGTTGAGACAGACAGGAGCGACCTGTTCTAAACCCATGTTGCCCTGGGTTGTGTAACTGATGGGTTTCTAGATGGGTGGTGATCTTGCTTCTTAGAACCCTTTCAAAGATTTTTATGATATGGGATGTTAGTGCTATTGGTCTGTAGTTCTTTGCTGTTGCTTTACTGCCCCCTTTGTGGAGTGGGGCTATGTCTGTTGTTTTTGGTAACTGAGGGACGACCCCCGTGTCCATGCTCCCTCTCCATAGGATGGAAAAGGCTCGTGATAGGGGCTTCTTGCAGTTCTTGATGAACACAGAGTTCCATGAGTCTGGCCCTGGGGCAGAGTGCATGGGCATATCATTTATCGCCTGTTCGAAGTCATTTGGCGTCAGGATAACATCGGATAGGCTTGTGTTAATCAAATTTTGTGGCTCTCTCATAAAAAATTCATTTTGATCTTCGACTCTCAGTCTGGTTAGCGGCTTGCTAAAAACTGAGTCATATTGGGACTTGAGTAGCTCACTCATTTCCTTGCTGTCATCTGTGTAGGACCCATCTTGTTTAAGTAGGGGCCCAATACTGGGCGTTGTTCTCGATTTTGATTTGGCATAGGAGAAGAAATACTTTGGGTTTCTTTCGATTTCATTTATAGCTTTTAGTTCTTCCCGCGATTCCTGACTCCTAAAGGATTCTTTTAGCTTAAGTTCGATGCTTGCTATTTCTCTGACCAGTGTCTCCCTGCGCATTTCAGATATATTGACCTCTTTTAGCCGCTCTGTTATTCTTTTCCGTCGCCTGTAAAGGGAGCGCCTGTCTCTTTCTATTTTACATCTACTCCTCCTTTTTCTTAGAGGAATAAGCCTTGTGCATACATCGAGTGCCACCGAGTTAATCTGTTCTAGGCATAAGTTTGGGTCTGTGTTGCTTAGTATATCTTCCCAGCTTATATCGGTTAGGACTTGGTTTACTTGGTCCCACTTTATGTTTTTGTTATTGAAGTTGAATTTGGTGAATGCTCCCTCGTGACTAGTCTCATTTTGTCGGTCTGGGGCTCCTCGCATACATGTCTGAACCTCAATTATGTTGTGATCTGAGTATATTGTTTTTGATATGGTGACATTTCTTATCAGATCATCATTGTTAGTGAATATGAGATCTAGTGTATTCTCCAGTCTAGTAGGCTCTATTATTTGCTGGTTCAAATTGAATTTTGTGCAGAGATTTAAAAGCTCGTGTGAGTGTGAGTTTTCATCAGAGCTGCCTCCTGGTGTTATTACTGCAACAATATTATTTGCTATATTCCTCCATTTTAGGTGCCTTAAGTTGAAATCCCCCAGGAGCAAGATGTTGGGTGCAGGAGCTGGAAGATTTTCCAGACAGTGGTCAATTTTTAACAGCTGTTCCTGGAATTGCTGGGATGTTGCATCCGGAGGCTTGTAGACTACCACAATGACTAGGTTTTGGTTCTCGACCTTTACTGCTAAAACTTCCACTACGTCATTTGAGGCATTAAGCAGTTCTGTGCAAACAAGTGACTCTGCAATGTACAGGCCAACCCCCCCCTTTTGCCTGTTCACTCTGTCACATCTGTATAGGTTGTAACCTGGGATCCATATTTCATTGTCCAAGTGTTCCTTTATGTGGGTCTCAGTGAAAGCCGCGAACATTGCCTTTGCCTCTGCAAGCAGTCCACGGATGAAAGGTATTTTGTTGTTTGTTGCTGGCTTTAGACCCTGTATATTTGCAAAGAAGAATGTTATCGGACTGGTGGTATTGTTGGTACTGGGGGGGATTTTTTTTTCCGGCATTAGTATCTGTATCTGTTGGTTTGGAGTGGAGGCCATCGACTGTGGTTCCACTCCAGGAATGACTGGATTTGGTGTACGATTTCTGCCATTTCCTGCCAGTTTTTTTTCCTTCCTGGCACTAAAAAACCTCTCCCTCTTGAGTGGCTGTGGCTACCCAGGTTTTCCCATGGCCTGGATGTTTTGTATCTTTTTGTCCCCTTTAGATGGTATGCCTGGCAATTTAAGTTATAGCACAGTCTTTCCTATACTGAAGAGGTACACATTTCAGGGTGAAAAAGCTTACAGGAAGGGAGTTTGCATTTTCCTGTTGTCATATGGGCATGGCATTTTCTAGGGTGGTCATAGTTGCACGTCCCATCTGTTTTTCCAGATTTCCCATGCCAGCAGATACCAAGTGCATAGTATGTGCACAGGCTTGGTTTCCGCTTGCCTTGGGTTTCTGTGACTGTATTCCCTGTTGGTGCATGTTTCCCTGTCTTACTTCTATCCTCCCTAGCACCAACAATGGAGCTCCCACCAGTTGTTTTTGGTAATTTATCCTCACTATTGCTATTGGAGTCCTCTTGTTTGCTATTGGAGTCCTCTTGTTTGCTATTTCCTGCGGAATTTCTAGTTTGCAATATTGGTTTTATCTTATCTTTGACTACACTTGTTTCCCTACTATGGCTCCTGTCCCCTATGAGGTCATTTATATGTATTCCTTCCTGCGTATAATTCCCGACTACCTGGACAAAATCTCCAGCTTCACCATTACTGTCTCCCAGGACAGTATCTCCAGCTTCACCATTTTTGTCTCCCAGGACAGCACCTCCAGCTTCACCATTACTGTCTCCCAGGACAGCACCTCCAGCTTTACTATTACTGTCTCCCAGGACATCACCTCCAGCCTTACGGTTTGTGACTACATGGCCAGTATCAAGGGCAGTACCATTCAGCCCAGACTTTTTATGTTCCCATCTGTTGTAGAAAGCTTCCAGGTTTTCTATGAAAGCAGCTTTGATGTTGTCCTCTTTTAATACCCTTGTGATTTTAGTCCACAGATTTTCCTCATTTGGGCATACCCAGAAACACTTCTCTGTTTTAATACTGCTTGTAGCTAGTTCTGGGATATCTGCACAAGGGGCGTGACACCAATTTCCACAAAAATGACAGTTTATCCATGTGGAAGCCCGTTTGTTTGACTGACCACAGACTACACACAGCTTCATAATGATTTGAATGGTTGATTTACTGCAATTCTACTAGCAACCTCTTGAATATTATATTAATAACCTTAAATGAAGCTCTAGCTATTTGTATTTCTGTTTCTAACTCTTTTTGTATATTGGACAGCTTACCGTCACGTTCCTGATTTTTAATGTTTGTGTTTATAAGGGCGCCTACAACCCCATCCGTTTACAGTCTGCTTTATTGTCCAACGAAACTGTTTGAAACCAGTCCCGGGTTCGGACCAGTCAAGGGTTCGGACCAGTCAAGGGTTCGGGCCAGACGATCTGCTCTGATCAGTGGGTCACTTATTTAAAACATACTGGTCGGTGATTTGAGCTAACACATGAAGGATCTACTGGAAATTATCTACCCGAGTAATATGTGATTTGACTGATACAACAGTATAACTTGCGTGTTGAAGAGCCGGTGATATCTGGCAGCTCCTACAATGACGAACGGTCACCTCCTTGTTTATCAATCGCTGTATCTGGCTTTTCTATTTTTTTTTTCCGTCTCCACCACAATAAATGCTATATTATCACTATAGTTGACTGGTGCAAATTTTGGAGGAAGGACGCTTTTTCTGTAGTAATAATTGCTTCTCGTTGTGTGTGTGTGTGTGTGTGTGTGTAGTGGGTGTGTGTGTGTGTGTGTGTGTGTGTGTGTGTGTAGTGTGTGTGTGTGTGTGTGTGTGTGTGTGTGTGTAGTGGGTGTGTGTGTGTAGTGGGTGTGTGTGTAGTGGGTGTGTGTGTGTGTGTGTGTGTGTGTGTGTGTGTGTAGTGGGTGTGTGTGTGTGTGTGTGTGTGTGTGTGTGTAGTGGGTGTGTGTGTTGTGGGTGTGTGTGTTGTGGGTGTGTGTGTTGTGGGTGTGTGTGTGTGTGTGTAGTGGGTGTGTGTGTGTGTGTAGTGGGTGTGTGTGTGTGTGTGTAGTGGGTGTGTGTGTGTGTGTGTGTGTAGTGGGTGTGTGTGTGTAGTGGGTGTGTGTGTTGTGGGTGTGTGTAGTGGGTGTGTGTGTTGTGGGTGTGTGTGTGTGTGTGTGTGTGTGTGTGTGTATGTGGGTACTCACCTAATTGTACTCACCTAATTGTGGTTGCAGGGGTCGAGACTCAGCTCCTGGCCCCGCCTCTTCACTGATCGCTACTGGATCCTCTCTCTCTCTGCTTCCTGAGCTTTGTCATACCTCTTCTTAAAACTATGTATGGTTCCTGCCTCCACTACTTCACTTGCTAGGCTATTCCACTTGCTGACAACTCTATGACTGAAGAAATACTTCCTAACGTCCCTGTGACTCGTCTGAGTCTTCAGCTTCCAGTTGTGACCCCTTGTCCCTGTGTCCCCTCTCTGGAACATCCTATCTCTGTCCACCTTGTCTATTCCCCGCAGTATCTTTTTTGTCGTTATCATGTCTCCCCTGACCCTTCTGTCCTCCAGTGTCGTCAGTCCGATTTCCCTTAACCTTTCCTCGTACGACATTCCCTTGAGCTCTGGGACTAGCCTTCTTGCAAACCTTTGTACTTTCTCTAACTTCTTGACGTGCTTGACCAGGTGTGGGTTCCAGACTGGTGCTGCATACTCCAGTATGGGCCTAACATACACAGTGTACAGTGTCTTGAACGATTCCTTATTAAGGTATCGGAACGCTATTCTCAGGTTTGCCAGGCGCCCGTATGCTGCAGCGGTTATTTGGTTGATGTGTGCCTCCGGTGATGTGCTCGGTGTTATGGTCACCCCAAGGTCTTTCTCCCTGAGTGAGGTCTGTAGTCTTTGTCCACCTAGCCTATACTCTGTCTGCGGTCTTCTTTGCCCCTCCCCAATCTTCATGACTTTGCATTTGGCTGGATTGAATTCGAGAAGCCAGTTACTGGACCACAAGTCCAGCCTCTCCAGGTCTCTTTGCAGTCCTGCCTCATCCTCGTCCGATTTAATTCTTCTCATCAACTTCACGTCATCTGCGAACAGGGACACTTCAGAGTCTATTCCTTCCATCATGTCGTTCACATATATCAAAAATAGCACTGGTCCTAGAACTGACCCCTGTGGGACCCCGCTCGTAACAGGCGCCCACTGTGATACCTCTTCACGTACCATGACTCGTTGCTGCCTCCCTGTCAGGTATTCCCTTATCCATTGCAGTGCCCTTCCTTTTACGTGTGCCTGATCCTCCAGCTTCTGCACTAATCTCTTGTGGGGAACTGTGTCAAAGGCCTTCCTGCAGTCTAGGAAAACGCAATCTACCCAACCCTCTCTCTCATGTCTTACTTCTGTTACCTTGTCATAAAACTCCAGGAGGTTTGTGATACAAGATTTGCCTTCCATGAACCCATGCTGGTTTTCATTTATAATCTTGTTCCTTTCCAGGTGTTCGACCACTCTCCTCCTGATAATCTTCTCCATGACTTTGCACACAATACATGTCAGAGACACAGGTCTGTAGTTTAGTGCCTCGTTTCTGTTTCCTTTCTTAAATATGGGGACTACATTAGCTGTCTTCCATTTCTCAGGTAGTTGCCCAGTTTCAAGGGATGTGTTGAAGATTGTGGTTAGAGGCACACACAGCATCTCTGCTCCTTCTCTAAGGACCCATGGGGAGATGTTGTCCGGTCCCATCGCCTTTGAGGTGTCAAGGTCACTTAAGAGCTTCTTCACCTCCTCCTCAGTTGTTCGTATGTCATCCAACACTTGTTGGTATATTCCCTCTTGATGTTCCCTTCTGTTCTGTCTTCCCACAGCCCTTCCTGTCTCTACTGTAAAAACTTCCTTAAATCTCCTGTTCAGCTCCTCACATACCTCCTGATCATTTCTTGTGAGTTCTCCACCTTCTGTCCTTAATCTGATCACCTGGTCTTTGACTGTTGTCTTCCTCCTGATGTGGCTATACAACAGTTTCGGGTCTGTCTTGATTCTCGATGCTATGTCATTTTCATACTGTCGCTGGGCCTCCCTCCTTACCTGTGCGTACTCATTCCTGGCTCTGCGACTGATCTCCCTATTTTCGTGTGTTCTCTGCCTTCTGTACTTTTTCCATTCTCTATTGCACTTTGTTTTTGCCTCCTTACACCGTCGGGTGAACCAGGGGCTTGTTCTGGTCTTCCCGTTGTTACTGTTGCCCTTGGGAATGAACCTTTCCACTGCCTCCTTGCATTTTGTTGCTACATATTCCATCATTTCATTTACTGGCTTTCCTGCCAGTTCTCTGTCCCACTGGACCTCCCGCAGGAAGTTCTTCAACCCTATGTAGTCCCCTCTTTTATAGTCAGGCTTTTCCCATTCTACTCCTGTTATTCTCTCCACTTGTGTGTGTGTGTGTGTGTGTGTGTATGTGTGTGTGTGTGTGTGTGTGTGTGTGTGTGTGTGTGTGTGGTGTGTGAGTGTGTGTGTGTGTGTGTGTGTGTGTGTGTGTATGTGTGTGGGTGTGCCTGTGTGTGTGTGTGTGTGTGTGTGTGTGTGTGTGTGTGTGTGTGTGTGTGTGTGTGTGTGTGTGTGTGTGTGGTGTGTGAGTGTGTGTGTGTGTGTGTGTGTGTGTGTGTGTGTGTGTGTGTGTGTGTGTGTGTGTGTGTGTGTGTGTGTGTGTGTGTGTGTGTGTGTGTGTGTGTGTGTGTGTGGTGTGTGAGTGTGTGTGTACTCACCTATTTGTACTCACCTATTTGTGGTTGCAGGGGTCGAGTCCTAGCTCCTGGCCCCGCCTCTTCACCGGTTGCTACTAGGCCCTCTCTCTCCCCGCTCCATGAGCTTTATCAAACCTCGTCTTAAAACTGTGTATGGTTCCTGCCTCCACTACGTCATTTTCTAGGCTATTCCACTGCCTTACAACTCTATGACTGAAGAAATACTTCCTACTATCTCTCTGACTCATTTGTGTCTTCAACTTCCAATTGTGGCCTCTTGTTTCTGTGTCCCCTCCCTGGAACATCCTGTCTTTGTCCACCTTGTCTATTCCACGCAGTATTTTATATGTCGTTATCATGTCTCCCCTGACCCTCCTGTCCTCCAGTGTGGTCAGGCCGATTTCCCTTAATCTTTCTTCATAGGACATTCCCCTTAGCTCTGGAACTAACCTTGTCGCAAACCTTTGTACTTTCTCTAATTTCTTGACGTGCTTTATCAAGTGCGGGTTCCAAACAGGTGCTGCATACTCCAGTATGGGCCTGACATACACGGTGTACAGTGTCTTGAATGATTCCTTACTAAGGTATCGGAATGCTGTTCTCAGGTTTGCCAGGCGCCCATATGCTGCAGCAGTTATCTGATTGATGTGTGCTTCCGGAGACATGCTCGGTGTTATACTCACCCCAAGATCTTTCTCCTTGAGTGAGGTTTGCAGTCTTTGGCCACCTAGCCTATACTCTGTCTGTGGTCTTCTGTGCCCTTCCCCTATCTTCATGACTTTGCATTTGGCAGGATTAAATTCGAGAAGCCATTTGCTGGACCAGGTGTCCAGTCTGTCCAGGTCTCTTTGAAGTCCTGCCTGGTCCTCATCAGATTTAATTCTCCTCATTAACTTCACATCATCTGCAAACAGGGACACTTCTGAGTCTAACCCTTCCGTCATGTCGTTCACATATACCAAAAATAGCACTGGTCCTAGGACCGACCCCTGTGGGACCCCGCTCGTCACAGGTGCCCACTGTGATACATCATTACGTACCATGACTCGTTGTTGCCTCCCTGTCAGGTATTCTCTGATCCATTGCAGTGCCCTTCCTGTTATATGCGCCTGATGCTCTAGCTTCTGCACTAATCTCTTGTGAGGAACTGTGTCAAAGGCGTTCTTGCAGTCCAAGAAGATGTGTGTGTGTGTGTGAGTGTGTGTGTGTGTGTGTGTGTGTGTGTGTGTGTGTGTGTGTGTGTGTGTGTGTGTGTGTGTGTGTGTGTGTATACACTGAGCTCACAACATCAGTCAATATCCCATCACAAGACTTCCCTGAACTTTCTCGTCCACCTCAAGGCAATGAAATATATGAGACGATCATTGCCAGAGATGTTACTGCAGTTTCTCTCATTAGCGTTGTACTCGTTGACGTGTTTCTCCAGTTGCTGCGATGGACGGTGTTGGCACGCTGAACGTTGTTGGCACGCTGAACGTTGTTGGCACGCTGAACGTTGTTGGCATGCTGAACGTTGTTGGCATGCTGAACGTTGTTGGCACGCTGAACGTTGTTGGCATGCTGAACGTTGTTGGCATGCTGAACGTTGTTGGCATGCTGAACGTTGTTGGCATGCTGAACGTTGTTGGCATGCTGAACGTTGTTGGCACGCTGAACGTTGTTGGCATGCTGAACGTTGTTGGCATGCTGAACGTTGTTGGCATGCTGAACGTTGTTGGCACGCTGAACGTTGTTGGCATGCTGAACGTTGTTGGCATGCTGAACGTTGTTGGCATGCTGAACGTTGTTGGCATGCTGAACGTTGCTGGCATGCTGAGCGTTGTTGGCATGCTGAACGTTGTTGGCATGCTGAACGTTGTTGGCATGCTGAACGTTGTTGGCATGCTGAACGTTGCTGGCATGCTGAGCGTTGTTGGCATGCTGAACGTTGTTGGCACGCTGAACGTTGTTGGCATGCTGAACGTTGTTGGCACGCTGAACGTTGTTGTCATGCTGAACGTTGTTGGCATGCTGAACGTTGTTGGCACGCTGAACGTTGTTGGCACGCTGAACGTTGTTGGCACGCTGAACGTTGTTGTCATGCTGAACGTTGTTGGCATGCTGAACGTTGTTGGCATGCTGAACGTAGTTTTCATGCTGAGCGTTGTTGGCATGCTGAACGTTGTTGGCACGCTGAACGTTGTTGGCATGCTGAACGTTGTTGGCATGCTGAACGTTGTTGGCACGCTGAACGTTGTTGGCATACTGAACGTTGTTGGCATACTGAACGTTGTTGGCATGCTGAACGTTGTTGGCATGCTGAACGTTGTTGGCATGCTGAACGTTGTTGGCATGCTGAACGTTGTTGGCATGCTGAACGTTGTTGGCATGCTGAACGTTTTTGGCATGCTGAACGTTGTTGGCATACTGAACGGTGTTGGCATACTGAACGTTGTTGGCATACTGAACGTTGTTGGCATGCTGAACGTTGTTGGCATACTGAACGTTGTTGGCATACTGAACGTTGTTGGCATGCTGAACGTTGTTGGCATACTGAACGTTGTTGGCATGCTGAACGTTGTTGGCATACTGAACGTTGTTGGCATACTGAACGGTGTTGGCATACTGAACGTTGTTGGCATACTGAACGTTGCTGGCATGCTGAAAGTTGCTGGCATGCTGAATGTTGTTGGCATGCTGAACGTTGATGGCAAACTGAACGTTGTTGGCATGCTGAACGTTGCTGGCATGCGGAACGTTGATGGCATGCTGAACGTTGTCGGCACGCTGAACGTTGATGGCATGCTGAACGTTGCTGGCATACTGAACGTTGTTGGCATGCTAAACGTTGCTGGCATACTGAACGTTGTTGGCATGCTAAACGTTGCTGGCATACTGAACGTTGCTGGCATGCTGAAAGTTGTTGGCAGGCTGAACGTTGCTGGCATGCTGAACGTTGCTGGCATGCTGAACGTTGTTGGTATGCTGAACGTTGTTGGTATGCTGAACGTTGTTGGTATACTGAACGTTGCTTGCATGCTGAACGTTGTTGGCATGCTGAAAGTTGCTGGCATGTTGAACGTTGCTGGCATGCTGAACGTTGTTGGCATGCTGAACGTTGTTGGCATGCTGAACGTTGTTGGCACGCTGAACGTTGTTGGCATGCTGAACGTTGTTGAAATGCTGAACGTTGTTGTCACGCTGAACGTTGTTGGCATACTGAACGTTGTTGGCATACTGAACGTTGTTGGCATGCTGAACGTTGTTGGCATACTGAACGTTGTTGGCATACTGAACGTTGTTGCATACTGAACGTTGCTTGGATGCTGAACGTTGCTGGCATGTTGAACGTTGCTGGTATGATGAACGTTGCTGGCATACTGAACGTTGCTGGCATGCTGAATGTTGTTGGCATACTGAACGTTGTTGGCATACTGAACGTTGCTGGCATACTGAACGTTGCTGGCATACTGAACGTTGTTGGCATGCTGAACGTTGCTGGCATATTCAACGTTGCTGGCATACTGAACGTTGTTGGTATACTGAACGTTGCTGGCATACTGAACGTTGCTGGCATGCTGAACGTTGTTGGCATACTGAACGTTGTTGGCATACTGAACGTTGCTGGCATAATGAACGTTGCTAGCATACTGAACGTTGTTGGCATGCTGAACGTTGCTGGCATATTCAACGTTGCTGGCATACTGAACGTTGTTGGTATACTGAACGTTGCTGGCATGCTGAACGTTGCTGGCATACTGAACGTTGTTGGCATACAGAACGTTGCTGGCATGTTGAACGTTGCTTGTATGCTGAACGTTGCTGGCATACTGAACGTTGCTGGGATGCTGAACGTTGCTGGCATGTTGAACGTTGCTGGCATACTGAACGTTGCTGGCATGCTGAACGTTGTTGGCATACTGAACGTTGTTAACATACTGAACGTTGCTGGCATACTGAACGTTGCTGGCATACTGAACGTTGTTGGCACGCTGAACGTTGTTGGCATGTTGAACGTTCCTGGTATGCTGAACTTTGCTGGCATACTGAACGTTGCTGGCATGCTGAACGTTGCTGGCATGTTGAACGTTGTTGTTATACTGAACGTTGTTGGCATACTGAACGTTGTTGGCATACTGAACGTTGTTGGCATGCTGAACGTTGCTGGCATGCTGAACGTTGTTGGCATACTGAACGTTGTTGGCATGCTGAACGTTGCAGGCATGCTGAACGTTGTTGGCATACTGAACGTTGTTGGCATACTGAACGTTGTTGGCATACTGAACGTTGTTGGCATGCTGAACGTTGCTGGCATGATGAACGATGTTGGCATACTGAACGTTGTTGGCATGCTGAACGTTGCTGGCATGCTGAACGTTGTTGGCATGCTGAACGTTGTTGGCATGCTGAACGTTGCTGGCATACTGAACGTTGCTGGCATGCTGAACGTTGCTGGCATGCTGAACGTTGTTGGCATACTGAACGTTGCTGGCATACTGAACGTTGCTGGCATGCTGAACGTTGCTGGCATGTTGTACGTTGCTTGCATGCTGAACGTTGCTGGCATGTTGAACGTTGCTGGTATGCTGAAGGTTGCTGGCATACTGAACGTTGTTGGCATACTGAGCGTTGCTGGCATGCTGAACGTTGCTGGCATGCTGAACGTTGCTGGCATGCTGAACGTTGCTGGCATGTTGAACGTTGCTGGTATGCTGAAGGTTGCTGGCATACTGAACGTGGTTGGTATACTGAACGTTGCTGGTATGCTGAACGTTGTTGGCATACTGAACGTTGCTGGCATGCTGATCGTTGTTGGCATACTGAACGTTGTTGGCATGCTGAACGTTGTTGGCATGCTGAACGTTGCTGGCATACTGAACGTTGCTGGCATGCTGAACGTTGCTGGCATGCTGAACGTTGTTGGCATACTGAACGTTGTTGGCATGCTGAACGTTGTTGGCATACTGAACGTTGTTGGCATACTGAACGGTGTTGGCATACTGAACGTTGTTGGCATACTGAACGTTGCTGGCATGCTGAAAGTTGCTGGCATGCTGAATGTTGTTGGCATGCTGAACGTTGATGGCAAACTGAACGTTGTTGGCATGCTGAACGTTGCTGGCATGCGGAACGTTGATGGCATGCTGAACGTTGTCGGCACGCTGAACGTTGATGGCATGCTGAACGTTGCTGGCATACTGAACGTTGCTGGCATGCTGAAAGTTGTTGGCAGGCTGAACGTTGCTGGCATGCTGAACGTTGCTGGCATGCTGAAAGTTGTTGGTATGCTGAACGTTGTTGGTATGCTGAACGTTGTTGGTATGCTGAACGTTGTTGGCATGCTGAACGTTGTTGGCCGGCTGAACGTTGCTGGCATGCTGAACGTTGTTGGTATGCTGAACGTTGTTGGCATGCTGAACGTTGTTGGCATGCTGAACGTTGTTGGTATGCTGAACGTTGTTGGCATGCTGAACGTTGTTGGCATACTGAACGTTGCTGGCATACTGAACGTTGTTTTCATGCTGAACGTTGTTGGCATGCTGAACGTTGCTGGCATGCTGAACGTTGTTGGTATGCTGAACGTTGCTGGCATGCTGAACGTTGCTGGAATGCTGAACGTTGCTGGCATGCTGAACGTTGTTGGCATGCTGAACGTTGTTGGTATACTGAACGTTGCTTGCATGCTGAACGTTGCTGGCATGCTGTTTGGCATGCTGAAAGTTGCTGGCATACTGAACGTTGCTGCATGCTGATCGTTGCTGAACGTTGTTGGTATGCTGAACGTTGTTGGCATGCTGAACGTTGTTGGCATGCTGAACGTTGTTGGCATGCTGAACGTTGTTGGTATGCTGAACGTTGTTGGCATGCTGAACGTTGTTGGCATGCTGAACGTTGTTGGTATGCTGAACGTTGTTGGCATGCTGAACGTTGTTGGCATATTGAACGTTGCTGGAATACTGAACGTTGTTCGCATGCTGAACGTTGTTGGCATGCTGAACGTTGCTGGCATGCTGAACGTTGCTGGCATGCTGAACGTTGTTGGCATACTGAACGTTGTTGGCATGCTGAACGTTGCTGTCATGTTGAACGTTGCTGGTATGCTTAACGTTGCTGGCATACAGAACGTTGCTGGCATACTGAACGTTGTTGGCATGATGAACTTTTCTGGCATGCTGAACGTTGTTGGCATACTGAACGTTGCTGGCATACTGAACGTTGCTGGCATGCTGAACGTTGGTGGCATGCTGAACGTTGCTTGCATGCTGAACGTTGTTGGCATACTGAACGTTGTTAGCATACTGAACGTTGTTGGTATGCTGAACGATGCTGGCATGCTGGACGTTGCTGGCATACTGAACGTTGCTGGCATGCTGAACGATGCTGGCATGCTGGACGTTGCTGGCATACTGAACGTTGCTGGAAAGCTGAACGTTGTTGGTGTACTGAACGTTGATGGCATGCTGAACGTTGGTGGCATGCTGAACGTTGCTTGCATGCTGAACGTTGTTGGCATACTGAACGTTGCTGCCATGCTGAACGTTGTTGGCATACTGAACGTTGTTGGCATGCTGAACGTTGTTGGCATGATGAACGTTGCTGGCATGCTGAACGTTGTTGGCATACTGAACGTTGTTTGCATGCTGAAAGTTGTTGGCATACTGAACGTTGTTGGCATGCTGAACGTTGCTGGCATGCTGAACGTTGTTGGCATACTGAACGTTGTTGGCATGCTGAACGTTGTTGGCATGCTGAACGTTGCTGGCATGCTGAACGTTGTTGGCATGCTGAACGTTGTTGGCATGCTGAACGTTGTTGGCATGCTGAACGTTGTTGGCATGCTGAACGTTGCTGGCATGCTGAACGTTGTTGGCATGCTGAACGTTGTTGGCATGCTGAACGTTGCTGGCATGCTGAACGTTGCTGGCATGCTGAACGTTGTTGGTATGCTGAACGTTGTTGGTATACTGAACGTTGCTTGCATGCTGAACGTTGCTGGCATGCTGAAAGTTGCTGACATGTTGAACGTTGTTGGCATGCTGAACGTTGCTGGCATGCTGATCGTTGCTGGCATGCTGAACGTTGTTGGCATGCTGAACGTTGTTGGCAAGTTGAACGTTGCTGACATGCTGAACGTTGTTGGCATGCTGAACGTTGCTGGCATGCTGAACGTTGCTGGCATGCTGAACGTTGCTGACGTGTTGAACGTTGTTGGCATGCTGAACGTTGTTGGCATACTAAACGTTGTTGCCATGCTGAACGTTGTTGGCATGCTGAACGTTGCTGGTATGCTGAACGTTGCTGGCATGCTGAACGTTGCTGGCATACTAAACGTTCTTTGCATACTGAACGTTGCTGTCATGCTGAACGTTGTTGGCATACCGAACGTTGCTGGTATCCTGAACGTTGTTGGCATGCTGAACGTTGCTGGCATGCTGAACGTTGTTGGCATACTGAACGTTGCTGGTACGCTGAACGTTGTTGGCATGCTGAACGTTGCTGGCATGCTGAACATTGTTGGCATACTGAACGTTGCTGGCATGCTGAACGTTGTTGGTATGCTGAACGTTGTTGGCATGCTGAACGTTGCTGGCATGCTGAACGTTGTTGGCATACTGAACGTTGCTGCCCTGCTGAACGTTGTTGGCATGTTTAACGTTGCTGGTATGCTGAACGTTGTTGGCATGCTGAACGTTGTCGGCATACTGAACGTTGTTGGCATACTGAACGTTGCTGGCATGTTGAACGTTGCTGGTATGCTGAACGTTGTTGGCATGCTGAACGTTGTTGGCATGCTGAACGTTGCTGGCATGCTGAACGTTTCTGGCATGCTGAACGTTGCTGGAATGCTCAACGTTGCTGGCATGCTGAACGTTGCTGGTATGCTGAACGTTGCTGGCATGCTGAACGTTGCTGGCATGCTGAACGTTGTTGGCATACTGAACGTTGCTGGCATGTTGAACGTTGCTGCCATACTGAACGTTGCTGGTATGCTGAACGTTGTTGGCATGCTCAACGTTGTTGGCATGCTGAACGTTGCTGGCATGTTGAACGTTGTTGGCATGCTGAACGTTGCTGGCATGCTGAACGTTGTTGGCATACTGAACGTTGTTGGCATACTGAACGTTGTTGGCATGCTGAACGTTGTTGGCATACTGAACGTTGTTGGCATGCTGAACGTTGTTGGCATACTGAACGTTGTTGGCATACTGAACGGTGTTGGCATACTGAACGTTGATGGCATGCTGACCGTTGCTGGCATACTGAACGTTGCTGGCATGCTGAACGTTGCTGGCATACTGAACGTTGCTGACGTGTTGAACTTTGTTGGCATGCTGAACGTTGTTGGCATGCTGAACGCTGTTGGCATGCTGAACGTTGCTGGTATGCTGAACGTTGCTGGCATGCTGAACGTTGCTGGCATACTGAACGTTCTTGGCATACTGAACGTTGCTGGCATGCTGAACGTTGTTGGCATACTGAACGTTGCTGGTATCCTGAACGTTGTTGGCATGCTGAACGTTGCCGGCATGCTGAACGTTGTTGGCATACTGAACGTTGCTGGTACGCTGAACGTTGTTGGCATGCTGAACGTTGTTGGCATGCTGAACGTTGCTGGCATGCTGAACATTGTTGGCATACTGAACGTTGCTGGCATGCTGAACGTTGTTGGTATGCTGAACGTTGTTGGCATGCTGAACGTTGCTGGCATGCTGAACGTTGTTTGGCAGACTGAACGTTGCTGCCATGCTGAACGTTGTTGGCATGTTTAACGTTGCTGGTATGCTGAACGTTGTTGGCATGCTGAACGTTGTTGGCATACTGAACGTTGTTGGCATACTGAACGTTGCTGGCATGTTGAACGTTGCTGGTATGCTGAACGTTGTTAGCATGCTGAACGTTGTTGGCATGCTGAACGTTGCTGGCATGCTGAAAGTTGCTGGCATGCTGAACGTTGCTGGTATGCTCAACGTTGCTGGCATGCTGAACGTTGCGTTGCTGTTGCTGGCATGCTGAACGTTGCTGGCATGCTGAACGTTGTTGGCATACTGAACGTTGCTGGCATGTTGAACGTTGCTGCCATGCTGAACGTTGCTGGTATGCTGAACGTTGTTGGCATTCTGAACGATGTTGGCATGCTGAACGTTGCTGGCATGTTGAACGTTGTTGGCATGCTGAACGTTGCTGGCATGCTGAACGTTGCTGGCATGCTGAACGTTGTTGGCATACTGAACGTTGCTGGCATGCTGAACGTTGTTGGCATACTGAACGTTGCTGGCATGTTCAACGTTGCTGGCATACTAAACGTTGTTGGTATACTGAACGTTGCTGGCATGTTGAACGTTGTTGGCATGCTGAACGTTGCTGGCATGCTGAACGTTGTTGGCATACTGAACGTTGCTGGCATGTTGAACGTTGCTTGTATGCTTAACGTTGCTGGCATACGGAACGCTGCTGGCATGCTGAACGTTGTTGGCATACTGAACGTTGTTGGCATACTGAACGTTGCTTGCATACTGAACGTTGCTGGCATACTGAACGTTGTTGGCATGCTGAACGTTGTTGGCATGTTGAACGTTAATGGTATGCTGAACGTTGCTTTCATACTGAACGTTGCTGGCATGCTGAACGTTGCTGGCATGCTGAACGTTGTTGCTATACTGAATGTTGTTGGCATACAGAACGTTGCTGGTATGCTGAATGTTGTTGGCATACTGAACGTTGTTGGCATGCTGAACGTTGCTGGCATATTCAACGTTGCTGGCATACTGAACGTTGTTGGTATACTGAACGTTGCTGGCATGCTGAACGTTGCTTGCATACTGAACGTTGTTGGCATACTGAACGTTGCTGGCATGTTGAACGTTGCTTGTATGCTGAACATTGCTGGCATACTGAACGTTGCTGGCATGCTGAACGTTGTTGGCATACTGAACTTTGTTGGCATACTGAACGTTGCTGGCATACTGAACGTTGTTGGCATGCTGAACGTTGCTGCCATACTGAACGTTGTTGGCATGCTAAAGGTTGCTGGCATACTGAACGTTGCTGGCATACTGAACGTTGCTGGCATGCTGAACGTTGTAGGCATACTGAACGTTGTTGGCATACTGAACGTTGCTGGCATACTGAACGTTGCTAGCATACTGAACGTTGTTGGCATGCTGAACGTTGTTGGCATACTGAACGTTGCTGGCATACTGAACGTTGTTGGCATACTGAACGTTGCTGGCATGTTGAACGTTGCTTGTATGCTGAACGTTGCTGGCATAATGAACGTTGCTAGCATTCTGAACGTTGTTGGTATACTGAACGTTGCTGGTATGCTTAACGTTGCTGGCATACTGAACGTTGTTGGCATACTGAACGTTTCTGGCATGTTGAACGTTGCTGGCATGCTGAACGTTGTTGGCATACTGAACGTTGTTGGCATACTGAACGTTGCTGGCATGTTGAACGTTGCTGGTATGATGAACGTTGCTGGCATACTGAACGTTGCTGGCATGCTGAACGTTGTTGGCATACTGAACATTGTTGGCATACTGAACGTTGCTGGCATACTGAACGTTGCTGGCATACTGAACGTTGTTGGCATGCTGAACGTTGCTGGCATATTCAACGTTGCTGGCATACTGAACGTTGTTGGTATACTGAACGTTGCTGGCATGTTGAACGTTGCTGGCATGCTGAACGTTGTTGGCATACTGAACTTTGTTGGCATACTGAACGTTGCTGGCATACTGAACGTTGTTGGCATGCTGAACGTTGCTGCCATACTGAACGTTGTTGGCATGGTAATCGTTGCTGGCATATTCAATGTTGCTGGCATACTGAACGTTGCTGGCATACTGAACGTTGCTGGCATGCTGAACGTTGTAGGCATACTGAACGTTGTTGGCATACTGAACGTTGTTGGCATGCTGAACGTTGTTGGCATACTGAACGTTGCTGGCATACTGAACGTTGTTGGCATACTGAACGTTGCTGGCATGTTGAACGTTGCTTGTATGCTGAACGTTGCTGGCATAATGAACGTTGCTAGCATTCTGAACGTTGTTGGTATACTGAACGTTGCTGGCATGCTGAACGTTGCTGGCATACTGAACGTTGTTGGCATACTGAACGTTTCTGGCATGTTGAACGTTGCTTGTATGCTGAACGTTGCTGGCATACTGAACGTTGCTGGGATGCTGAACGTTGCTGGCATGTTGAACGTTGCTGGCATACTGAACGTTGCTGGCATGCTGAACGTTGTTGGCATACTGAACGTTGTTGGCATACTGAACGTTGCTGGCATACTGAACGTTGCTGGCATATTGAACGTTGTTGGCACGCTGAACGTTGTTGGCATGTTGAACGTTCCTGGTATGCTGAACTTTGCTGGCATACTGAACGTTGCTGGCATGCTGAACGTTGCTGGCATGTTGAACGTTGTTTTTATACTGAACGTTGTTGGCATACTGAACGTTGTTGGCATACTGAACGTTGTTGGCATGCTGAACGTTGCTGGCATGCTGAACGTTGTTGGCATACTGAACGTTGTTGGCATGCTGAACGTTGCAGGCATGCTGAACGTTGTTGGCATACTGAACGTTGTTGGCATACTGAACGTTGTTGGCATACTGAACGTTGTTGGCATGCTGAACGTTGTTGGCATGCTGAACGTTGCTGGCATACTGAACGTTGCTGGCATGCTGAACGTTGCTGGCATGCTGAACGTTGTTGGCATACTGAACGTTGCTGGCATACTGAACGTTGCTGGCATGCTGAACTTTGCTGGCATGTTGAACGTTGCTGGCATACTGAACGTTGTTAGTATTCTGAGCGTTGCTGGCATGCTGAACGTTGCTGGCATGCTGAACGTTGCTGGCATGCTGAACGTTGCTGGCATGTTGAACGTTGCTGGTATGCTGAACGTTGCTGGCATACTGAACGTTGTTGGTATACTGAACGTTGCTGGTATGCTGAACGTTGTTAACATACTGAACGTTGCTGGCATGCTGAACGTTGTTGGCATACTGAACGTTGTTGGCATGCTGAACGTTGTTGGCATGCTGAACGTTGCTGGCATACTGAACGTTGCTGGCATGCTGAACGTTGCTGGCATGCTGAACGTTGTTGGCATACTGAACGTTGCAGGCATACTGAACGTTGCTGGCGTGCTGAACGTTGCTGGCATGTTGAACGTTGTTGGTATACTGAACGTTTTTGGCATACTGAACGTTGGTGGCATGCTGAACGTTGTTGGCATGCTGAACGTTGCCTGCATACTGAACGTTGCTGGCATGCTGAACGTTGCTGGCATGCTGAACGTTGTTGGCATACTGAACGTTGTTGGCATGCTGAACGTAGTTGGCATACTGAACGTTGATGGCATGCTGAACGTTGTTGGCATACAGAACGTTGCTGGTATACTGAACGTTGCTGGCATGCTGAACGTTGCTGTCATGTTGAGCTTTGCTGGCATACTGAACGTTGTTGGTACGCTGAACGTTGCTGGCATGCTGAACGTTGCTGGCATGCTGAACGTTGTTGGTATACTGAGCGTTGCTGGCATGCTGAACGTTGCTGGCATGCTGAACGTTGCTGGCATGCTGAACGTTGCTGGCATGTTGAACGTTGCTGGCATACTGAACGTTGTTGGTATACTGATCGTTGCTGGTATGCTGAACGTTGTTGGCATACTGAACGTTGCTGGCATACTGAACGTTGCTGGCATGCTGAACTTTGTTGGCATACTGAACGTTGTTGGCATACTGAACGTTGTTGGCATGCTGAACGTTGCTGGCATGTTGAACGTTGCTGGTATGCTAAACGTTGCTGGCATACTGAACGTTGCTGGCGTGCTGAACGTTGCTGGCATGTTGAAAGTTGTTGGTATACTGAACGTTGTTGGCATACTGAACGTTGCTGGCATGCTGAACGTTGTTGGCATACTGAACGTTGTTGGCATACTGAACGTTGCTGGCACGCTGAACGTTGCTGCCATGCTGAACGTTGTTGGCATACTGAACGTTGTTGGCATACTGAACGTTGTTGGCATGTTGAACGTTGCTGGCATGCTGAACGTTGTTGGCATACTGAACGTTGCTGGCATGCTGAACGTTGCTGGCATGCTGAACGTTGTTGGCATACGGCACGTTGTTGGCATGCTGAACGTTGTTGGCATACTGAACGTTGTTGGCATGCTGAACGTTGTTGGCATGCTGAACGTTGCTGGCATACTGAACGTTGTTGGCATGCTGAATGTTGTTGGCATGCTGAACGTTGTTGGCATGCTGAACGTTGCTGGCATACTGAACGTTGCTGGCATACTGAACGTTGCTGGCATGCTGAACGTTGCTGGTATGTTGAACGTTGCTGGCATACTGAACGTTGTTGGTATACTGAACGTTGCTGGCATGCTGAACGTTGCTGGCATGCTGAACGTTGCTGGCATGCTGAACGTTGCTGGCATGCTGAACGTTGCTGGCATGTTGAACGTTGCTGGTATGCTGAACGTTGCTGGCATGCTGAACGTTGTTGGTATACTGAACGTTGCTGGCATACTGAACGTTGCTGGCATACTGAACGTTGTTGGCATGTTGAACGTTGCTGTTATGCTGAACATTGCTGGCATGCTGAACGTTGTTCGCATACTGAACGTTGTTGGCATACTGAACGTTGCTGGCATACTGAACGTTGTTGGCATGTTGAACGTTGCTGGTATGCTGAACGTTGCTGGCATACTGAACGTTGCTCTCATGCTGAACGTTGCTGGCATATTGAACGTTGTTGGTATACTGAACGTTGTTGGCATACTGAACGTTGCTGGCATGCTGAACGTTGTTGGCATTCTGAACGTTGTTGGCATACTGAACGTTGTTGGCATGCTGAACGTTGCTGGCATGCTGAACGTTGTTGGCATACTGAACGTTGTTGGCATACTGAACGTTTTTGGTATACTGAACGTTGCTGGCATGCTGGACGTTGCTGGCATGCTGAACGTTGCTGGCATGCTGAACGTTGTTGGCATGTAGAACGTTGTTGGCATACTGAACGTTGCTGGCATGCTGAACGTTGTTGGCATGCTGAACATTGTTGGCATGCTGAACGTTGCTGGCATGCTGAACGTTGTTGGCATGCTGAACGTTGTTGGCATGCTGAACGTTGCTGGCGTCTGAACGTTGTTGGCATTCTGAACGTTGCTGGCATGCTGGACGTTGTTGGCATGCTGAACGTTGTTGGCATGCTGAACGTTGCTGGCGTCTGAACGTTGTTGGCATTCTGAACGTTGCTGGCATGCTGGACGTTGTTGGCATGCTGAACGTTGTTGGCATGCTGAACGTTGCCGGCATGCTGAACGTTGCTGGCGTGCTGAACGTTGTTGGCATGCTGGACGTTGTTGGCATACTGAACGTTGTTGGCATGCTGAACGTTGTTGGCATGCTGAACGTTGCTGGCATGCTGAACGTTGCTGGCATGCTGAACGTTGTTGGCATCCTGAACGTTGTTGGCATGCTGAACGTTGTTGGCATGCTGAACGTTGTTGGCATGCTGAACGATGCTGGGATGCTGTACGTTGTTGGCATACTGAACGTTGTTGGCATACTGAACGTTGTTGGCATACTGAACGTTGTTGGCATACTGAACGTTGTTGGCATACTGAACGTTGTTGGCATACTGAACGTTGTTGGCATGCTGAACGATGCTGGGATGCTGAACTTTGTTGGCGTAAGAACATGTGAACATAAGAAAGAAGGAACACTGCAACAGGCCTACCGACCCATGCAAAGCAGGTCCATGTCACCCCCCGGCTTAGACCAATGACCCATCTAGTCAGGTGACTTCCACTTAAGGATGGAGCACGGCATCAGACCTTGTAGCGTAAGCTAGTCAGGTCCAACTCACACCCACTCATGTATTTATCTAACCTATTTTTAAAACTACACAACGTTTAACCTCAATAACGGTACTCGGGAGTTTGTTCCACTCATCCACAACTCTATTACCAAACCAGTGCTTTCCTATATCCTTCCTGAATCTGAATTTTTCCAACTTAAAACCATTGCTACGAGTCCTGTCTTGGCTGGATCTTTTCAGCACGCTATTTACATCACCTTCATTTATTCCTGTTTTTCATTCATACACCTCAGTCATATCCTCCCTGATTCTACGCCTTTGTAGAGAGTGCAGATTCAGGGCCTCAGTCTATCCTCATTGGGAAAATTTCTGATACATGGGATCAGCTTTGACATCCTCCTCTGTACGTTTTCCAGTGTATTTATATCCATTTTGTAGTAAGGTGATCAGAACTGTACAGCATAATCTCTCTTTTGACCAATGAGATGTTTTAATCTATTGTTCATCCATTTGGGATCATTTTTTTAGATCTAATTTCCCTACACGGAACAAAAGTTGTCTGGGCAGCTAGAACTATGCTATGAAAAACGTCATATTGACAACCGAGATCACCTACCTGACTCTTAGTCAGGTCACCCCAATTTAGCCCATCCAGGTAATTTCTCAGTCCCATGAAATAGGCCAAGCAAAAGTTTGGGACAGAGATTTGATTGTGGTTATCTGGGTAATTCCATGATATATTGAAACTAAGTGATTTGTGATCGTTTTCCCCAAGCTCATCATTAACCTGAAGATTACTAATTAGTGATTCTTTGCTGGCAAGAACCAAGTCAAACAGATTGTTTCCTCTAGTTGGTTCTGTCACAAACTGTTTTAAAAAGCAATCCTGAACCGTGTCAAGAATGCCACTGGACTCAAGATTTCCTGTCACATTGTTCCAGTTAATTTGTCTAAAGTTAAAATCTCCCAATAACACAACATTTTCATATCTAGAGGCCTAATGAATTTCCTCCCATAAAAGCTTACTGCACTCCCTATCAAGGTTTCGGGGCCTATAAATCACACCCAAAATTAATTTCTCACGATCCTACAGAAACTATAACCAAACAGATTCTGTGCCCGACGTTTCTAATCTTATATCGCCACTGACATACATCAAGAACACGGTACCACCTAGTTGTTTGACTTAGTTGTATCAACTACTGGCTCACGAACACGGTACCACCGTCGCCATTATGACCTACTAACTAGCTGGATCAACTACTGTCTCACGAACATGGTACCACCGTCATCATTATGACCTACTAGCTGGATCAACTACTGGCTCACGAACACTGTACCACCGTCATCATTATGACCTACTAGCTGGATCAACTACTGGCTCACGAACACGGTACCACCGTCACAGTTATGACCTACTAGCTGGATCAACTACTGGCTCACGAACACGGTACCACCGTCATCATTATGACCTACTAGCTGGATCAACTACTGGCTCACGAACATGGTACCACCGTCGCCATTATGACCTACTAGCTGGATCAACTACTGTCTCACGAACATGGTACCACCGTCATCATTATGACCTACTAGCTGGATCAACTACTGGCTCACGAACACTGTACCACCGTCATCATTATGACCTACTAGCTGGATCAACTACTGGCTCACGAACATGGTACCACCGTCGCCATTATGACCTACTAACTAGCTGGATCAACTACTGTCTCACGAACATGGTACCACCGTCATCATTATGACCTACTAGCTGGATCAACTACTGGCTCACGAACACTGTACCACCGTCATCATTATGACCTACTAGCTGGATCAACTACTGGCTCACGAACACGGTACCACCGTCACAGTTATGACCTACTAGCTGGATCAACTACTGGCTCACGAACACGGTACCACCGTCATCATTATGACCTACTAGCTGGATCAACTACTGGCTCACGAACATGGTACCACCGTCGCCATTATGACCTACTAGCTGGATCAACTACTGTCTCACGAACATGGTACCACCGTCATCATTATGACCTACTAGCTGGATCAACTACTGGCTCACGAACACTGTACCACCGTCATCATTATGACCTACTAGCTGGATCAACTACTGGCTCACGAACACGGTACCACCGTCACAATTATGACCTACTAGCTGGATCAACTACTGGCTCACGAACACGGTACCACCGTCATCATTATGACCTACTAGCTGGATCAACTACTGGCTCAGGAACATGGTACCACCGTCATCATTATGACCTACTAGCTGGATCAACTACTGGCTCACGAACATGGTACCACCGTCATCATTATGACCTACTAGCCGGATCAACTACTGGCTCACGAACACAGTACCACCGTCACCATTATGACCTACTAGCTAGATCAACTACTGGCTCACGAACACGGTACCACCGTCACCATTATGACCTACTAGATGGATCAACTACTGGCTCACGAACACGGTACCACCGTCATCATTATGACCTACTAGCTGGATCAACTACTGGCTCACGAACATGGTACCACCGTCATCATTATGACCTACTAGCTGGATCAACTACTGGCTCACGAACACGGTACCACCGTCATCATTATGATCTACTAGCTGGATCAGCCACTGGCTCACGAACACGGTACCACCGTCATCATTATGACCTACTAGCTGGATCAACTACTGGCTCACGAACACGGTACCACCGTCATCATTATGACCTACTAGCTGGATCAACTACTGGCTCACGAACACGGTACCACAGTCACCATTATGACCTACTAGCTGGATCACCTACTGGCTCAAGAACACGGTACCACCGTCATCACTATGACCTACTAGCTGGATCAACTACTGGCTCACGAACATTGTACCACCGTCATCATTATGACCTACTAGCTGGATCAACTACTGGCTCACGAACATAGTACCACCGTCATCATTATGACCTACTAGCTGGATCATCTACTGGCTCACGAACATGGTACCACCGTCATCATTATGACCTACTAGCTGGATCAACTACTGGCTCACGAACATGGTACCACCTTCATCATTATGACCTACTAGCTGGATCAACTACTGGCTCACGAACATGGTACCACCGTCATCATTATGACCTACTAGCTGGATCAACTACTGGCTCACGAACATGGTACCACCGTCATCATTATGACCTACTAGCTGGATCAACTACTGGCTCACGAACATGGTACAACCGTCATCATTATGACCTACTAGCTGGATCAACTACTGGCTCACGAACATGGTACCACCGTCATCATTATGACCTACTAGCTGGATCAACTACTGGCTCACGAACATGGGACCACCGTCATCATTATGACTTACTAGCTGGATCAACTACTGGCTCACGAACACGGTACCACCGTCATCATTATGACCTACTAGCTGGATCAACTACTGGCTCACGAATACGAAACAGCGGAGAGGAGCTTGACTAACTTGACAGTCTTGACTGACTGGAAATGAGGAACGAAGTGTCTTCAAAATCGGAATTCAGCTCATTGCTTCTCTCAGTGCACATACATAAACTCTAATCGTAACTATCATATAAATTTTCAACAATCGTTGTTTACATGATATCGGGAAAAACGCCGAATACAGGAATATTCAATGAGGCCAGGATAGGCTGGCACAGTGCCACGAAACGTGGAAGATAAACTAAACTTACGCATTTTGGATATAAGAATATCAAAAGTGAAATATATTGATTACAACCCCAATGGTGGCCTGGTGGTTAACGCTCTCGCTTCACACGGTGAGGGCCTGGGTTCGATTCCCAGCCAGAGTAGAAACATTGGACGTGTTTCTTTCCACCTGTTGTCTATGTTCACCATCAGTAAAATGGGTACCTGGGTGTTAGTCGACTGGTGTGGGTCGCATCCTTGGACACTGACTTAAGGACGCCTGGTCACAGACCGGGCCGCGGGGGCGTTGACCCCCGGAACTCTCTCCAGATAAACTCCAGATAATAGCTGAGGCCGAAGAATAAAAGAAAAGGCTTAAAGAATTCATTATCAGTGACTTAAATAATACTAAACAACATCTTGCTTTACGCATCAAAACAGACAAAAACCTTCAGTGAGAGACGAATTTCAGATATGAAGCGCCAGCAGCGATCTTTATAAGACAGTAGCCAGATCTCAGGTTGAATATTCTGTAGAGTATTGGACAACGAACTACCTTAAAGAGATGGACACATTAATGTTTGTGCAGAGGACACATTAGGGTGTGTGAAGAGGCCACATTAACGTGTGTGCTGAGGACACATTAGCGTGTGTGCAAAGGACACAGTGTGCGTAGAGGACACATTAGCGTGAGTGCAGAGGATACAGTGTGTGCATAGGGTACATTGGCGTGTGTGCCGAGAACAGTGTGTGCAGAGGACACATTAGCGTGTGTGCAGAGGACACATTAGTGTGTTTGCAAAGGATACAGTGTGTGTAGAGGACACATTAGCGTGTATGCAGAGGACACATTAGCATGTGAGCAGAGGACACATTAGTGTGTGTGCAGAGGACACAGTGTGTGCAGAGGATACATTAGCGTGTGTGCCGAGAACACAGTGTGTGCAGAGGACACATTAGCGTGTGTGCAGAGGACACATTAGTGTGTGTTTGCAAAGGATACAGTGTGTGTAGAGGACACATTAGCGTGTATGCAGAGGACACATTAGCGTGAGTGCAGAGGATACAGTGTGTGCATAGGGTACATTAGCGTGTGTGCTGAGAACACAGTGTGTGCAGAGGACACATTACCGTGTGTGCAGAGGACACATTAGCGTGCGTGTGCAGAGGACACATTAGCGTGTGTGCCAAGAACACAGTGTGTGCAGAGGACACATTACCGTGTGTGCAGAGGACACATTAGCGTGTGTGTGCAGAGGACACATTAGCGTGTGTGCCGAGAACACAGTGTGTGCAGAGGACACATTACCGTGTGTGCAGAGGACACATTAGCGTGCGTGTGCAGAGGACACATTAGCGTGTGTGCCAAGAACACAGTGTGTGCAGAGGACACATTACCGTGTGTGCAGAGGACACATTAGCGTGTGTGTGCAGAGGACACATTAGCGTGTGTGCCGAGAACACAGTGTGTGCAGAGGACACATTACCGTGTGTGCAGAGAACACATTAGCGTGTGTGCAGAGGACACATTAGCGTGTGTGCAGAGGACACAATAGCGTGTGTGCAGAGAACACATTAGCGTGTGTGCAGAGGACACAATAGCGTGTGTGCAGAGAACACATTAGCGTGTGTGTGCAGAGGACACATTAGCGTGTGTGCAGAGGACACAATAGCGTGTGTGCAGAGAACACATTAGTGTGTGTGCAGAGGAGAGCGTGTGCAGAGAACACATTAGTGTGTGTGTGCAGAGAACACATTAGCGTGTGTGTGTAGAGGACACATCAGAGTAGAGAATACAGTGTGTGCATAGGACACAATAGCGTGTGTGCGGAGGACACATTAGTGTGTGTGCAGAGGACACAGTGTGTGCAGAGGACACATTAGCGTGTGTGAAGAGGACACATTAGCGTGTGCAGAGGACACATCAGCGTGTGTGCAGAGGACACACACCCTAATGTGTGCAGAGGACACATTAGCGTGTTCGCAGAGGATACAGAGTGTGTGCAGAGGACACATTAGCGTGTGTGCAGAGGACACAGTGCGTACAGAGGACACATTAGCGTGTGTGCAGAGGATACATTGTGTGCAGAGGACACATTAGCGTGTGTGTAGAGGACACATAATCGTGTGTATAGAAGACACAGTGTGTACAGAAGACACATAAGCGTGTGTGCAGAGAACACATTAGCGTGTGTGCAGAGGATACAATGTGTGCAGAGGACACATTAGTGTGTGTGCAGAGAACACATTAGTGTGTGTGCAGAGAACACATTAGTGTGTGTGCAGAGAACACATTAGTGTGTGTGCAGAGGACACATTAGTGTGTGTGCAGAGAACACATTAGTGTGTGTGCAGAGGACACATTAGTGTGTGTGCAGAGAACACATTAGTGTGTGTGCAGAGGACACATTAGTGTGTGTGCAGAGGACACATTAGTGTGTGTGCAGAGAACACATTAGTGTGTGTGCAGAGGACACATTAGGGTGTGTGCAGAGGACACAGCGTGTGTGCAGAGACCACATTAGTGAGTGTGCAGAGGACACAGCGTGTGTGCAGAGGACACATTAGCGTGTGTGCAGAGGACACATTAGTGTGTGTGCAGAGGACACATTAGAATGTGTGCAGAGGACACATTAGTGTGTGTTCAGAGGACAAATTACGGTGTGTTCAGAGGACACAATGTGTGTGTGCAGAGGACACATTAGTGTGTGTGCAGAGAACACATTAGTGTGTGTGCAGAGGACACATTAGTGTGTGTGCAGAGAACACATTAGTGTGTGTGCAGAGGACACATTAGTGTGTGTGCAGAGGACACATTAGTGTGTGTGCAGAGAACACATTAGTGTGTGTGCAGAGGACACATTAGTGTGTGTGCAGAGGACACAGCGTGTGTGCAGAGACCACATTAGTGAGTGTGCAGAGGACACAGCGTGTGTGCAGAGGACACATTAGCGTGTGTGCAGAGGACACATTAGTGTGTGTGCAGAGGACACATTAGAATGTGTGCAGAGGACACATTAGTGTGTGTGCAGAGGACACATTAGTATGTGTGCAGAGGACACATTAGAGTGTGTGCAGAGGACACATTAGTGTGTATTCAGAGGACACATTAGAGTGTGTGCAGAGGACACATTAGTGTGTGTGCAGAGGACACATTAATGTGTAAGCAGAGGACATACTAGAGTGTGTGCAGAGAACACATTAGAGTGTGTGCAGAGAACACATTAGAGTGTGTGCAGAGGACACATTAGAGTGTGTGCAGAGAACACATTAGAGTGTGTGCAGAGGACACATTAGAGTGTGTGCAGAGGACACATTAGTGTGTGTGCAGAGGACACATTAGAGTGTGTGCAGAGGACACATTAGTGTGTGTGCAGAGGACACATTAGAGTGTGTGCAGAGGACACATTAGTGTGTGTTCAGAGGACACATTAGAGTGTGTGCAGAGGACACATTACAGTGTGTGCAGAAAACACATTAGTGTGTGTGTGCAGAGGACACATTAGTCTGTGTGCAGAGGACACATTAGTGTGTGTGGAGAGGACACATTACTGTGTGTGCAGAGGACTCATTAGAGTGTGTGCAGTGGACACATTAGTGTGTGTGCAAAGGACACATTAGAGTGTGTGCAGAGGACACATTAGTGTGTGTGCAGAGGACACATTAGTGTGTGTGCAGAGGACACATTAGTGTGTGTGCAGAGGACACATTAGAGTGTGTGCAGAGGACACATTAGAGTGTGTGCAGAGGACACATTAGTGTGTGCAGAGGACACATTAAAGTGTGTGCAGAGGACACATTAGTATGTGTGCAGAGGACACATTAATGTGCAGAGGACACATTAGAGTGTGTGCAGAGGACACATTAAGGTGTGTGCAGAGAACACATTAGAGTGTGTGCAGAGGACACATTAGAGTGTGTGCAGAGGACATATTAGAGCGTGTGCAGAGGACACATTAGAGTGTGTGCAGAGGACACATCAGTATGTGTGCAGAGGACACATTAGAGTGTGTGCAGAGGACACATTAGTGTGTGCAGAGGACACATTAAAGTGTGTGCAGAGGACACATTAGTATGTGTGCAGAGGACACATTAGTGTGCAGAGGACACATTAGAGTGTGTGCAGAGGACACATTAAGGTGTGTGCAGAGGACACATTAGAGTGTGTGCAGAGGACACATTAGTGTGCAGAGGACACATTAGAGAGTGCAGAGGACACATTAGTGTGTGCAGAGGACATATTAGAGTGTGTGCAGAGGACACATTAGTGTGTGTGCAGAGGACACATTAGAGTGTGTACAGAGAACGCATTAATGTGCGTGCAGAGGACACATTAGTGTGAGTACAGAGGACACATTAGAGTGTGTGCAGAGGACACATTAGAGTGCGTGCACAGGACAAATTAGCGTGTGTGCAGAGGACACATTAGTGTGTGTGCAGAGGACACATTAGAGTGTGTGCAGAGGACACATTAGTGTTTGTGCAGAGGACACATTAGTGTGAGTATAGAGGACACATTAGAGTGTGTGCAGAGGACACATTAGTGTGAGTATAGAGGACACATTAGAGTGTGTGCAGAGGACACATTAGTGTGTGTTCAGAGGACACATTAGAGTGTGGGCAGAAGACACATTAGTGTGTGTGCAGAGGACACATTAATGTGTGTGCAGAGGGCACATTAGTGTGTGTGCAGAGGACACATTAGAGTGTGTGCAGAAGACACATTAGTGTGTGTGCAGAGGACACATTAGTGTGTGAGCAGAGGACACATTAGTGTGTGTGCAGAGGACACATTAGAGTGTGTGCAGAGGACACATTAGTGTGTGTGCGCAAGGGACACATTAGTGTGTGCTGAGGACACATTAATGTGTGTGCAGAGGACACATTAGTGTGTGAGCAGAGGACACATTAGTGTGTGTGCAGAGGACACATTAGAGTGTGTGCAGAGGACACATTACTGTGAGTGCAGAGGACGCATTAGTGTGTGTGCAGAGGACACATTAGAGTGTGTGCAGAGGACACATCAGAGCAGAGAATAGAGTGTGTGCATAGGACACAATAGCGTGTGTGCGGAGGACACATTAGTGTGTGCAGAGGACACATTAGAGTGTGTGCAGAGGACACAATAGTGTGTGTGTGCAAAGGACACATTAGTGTGTATGCAGAGGACACATTAGTGTGTGTGCAGAGGACACATTAGTGTGTGTGCAGAGGACACATTGGTGTGTGTGCAGAGGACACATTGGTGTGTGTGCAGAGGACACATTAGAGTGTGTGCAGAGGACACAATAGTGTGTGTGTGCAAAGGACACATTAGTGTGTGTGCAGAGGACACATTAGAGTGTGTGCAGAGGACATATTAGTGTGTGTGCAGAGGACACATTAGAGTTTGTGCAGAGGACACATTAGTGTGTGCAGAAGACACATTAGTGTGTGTGCAAAGGACACAGCGTGTGTGCAGAGGACACATTAGTGTGTGTGCAGAGGACACATTAGTGTGTGCAGAGGACACATTAGTGTTTGCAGAGGACACATTAGTGTGAGTCCAGAGGACACATTAGATTGTGTCCAGAGGACACATTAGTGTGTGCAGAGGACACATTAGAGTGTGTGCAGAGGACACATTAGTGTGTGTTCAGAGGACACATTAGTGTGCGTGCAGAGAACACATTAGAGTGTGTGCAGAGAACACATTAATGTGTGTGCAGAGGACACATTAGTGTGTGTGCAGACAAAACATTAGTGTGTGTGCAGAGGACACATTAGAGTGTGTGCAGAGGACACATTAGTGTGTGTGCAGAGGACACATTAGTGTGTGCAGTGGACACATTAGAGTGTGCAGAGGACACATAAGTGTGTGTGCAGAGGACACATTAGAGTGTGTGCGGAGGGCACATTAGTGTGCGTGCCGAGGACACATTAGAGTGTGTGCAGAGGACACATTAGAGTGTGTGCAGAGGACACATTAGTGTGTGTGCAGAGGACACATTAGTGTGTGTGCAGAGCACACATTAGTGTGTGTGCAGAGGACACATTAGTGTGTGTGCAGAGGACACATTAGTGTGTGTGCAGAGGACACATTAGTGTGTGTGCAGAGGACACATTAGTGTGTGTGCAGAGGACACATTAGTGTGTGTGCAGAGGACACATTAGTGTGTGTGCAGAGGACACATTAGAAAGTGTGCAGAGGACACATTAGTGTGTGTGCAGAGGACACATTAGAGAGTGTGCAGAGGACACATTAGTGTGTGTGCAGAGGACACATTAGTGTGTGTGCAGAGGACACATTAGAGTGTATGTAGAGGACACATTAGTGTGTGTGCAGAGGACACATTAGAGAGTGTGCAGAGGACACATTAGTGTGTGTGCAGAGGACACATTAGAGTGTGTGCAGAGGACACATTAGTGTGTGTGCAGAGGACACATTAGTGTGTGTGCAGAGGACACATTAGAGTGTGTGCAGAGGACACATTAGTGTGTGTGCAGAGGACACATTAGAGTGTGTGCAGAGGACACATTAGTGTGTGTGCAGAGGACACATTAGTGTGTGTGCAGAGGACACATTAGAGTGTGTGCAGAGGACACATTAGTGTGTGTGCAGAGGACACATTAGAGTGTGTGCAGAGGACAAATTAGTGTGTGTGCAGAGGACACATTAGTGTGTGTGCAGAGGACACATTAGAGTGTGTGCAGAGGACACATTAGTGTGTGTGCAGAGGACACATTAGTGTGTGTGCAGAGGACACATTAGAGTGTGTGCAGAGGACACATTAATGTGTGTGCAGAGGACACATTAGTGTGTGTGCAGAGGACACATTAGAGTGTGTGCAGAGGACACATTAGAGTGTGTGCAGAGGACACATTAGTGTGTGTGCAGAGGACACATTAGAGTGTGTGCAGAGGACACATTAGAGTGTGTGCAGAGGACACATTAGTGTGTGTGCAGAGGACACATTAGAGTGTGTGCAGAGGACACATTAGAGTGTGTGCAGAGGACACATTAGTGTGTGTGTAGAGGACACATTAGAGTGTGTGCAGAGGACACATTACTGTGTGTGCAGAGGACATATTAGTGTGTGTGCAGAGGACACATTAGTGTGTGTGCAGAGGACACATTAGAGAGTGTGCAGAGGACACATTAGTGTGTGTGCAGAGGACACATTAGTGTGTGTGCAGAGGAC
Organism: Cherax quadricarinatus; assembly: GCF_038502225.1. Classification (NCBI taxonomy): domain Eukaryota; kingdom Metazoa; phylum Arthropoda; class Malacostraca; order Decapoda; family Parastacidae; genus Cherax; species Cherax quadricarinatus. The sequence continues at coordinate 38,581,263 of NC_091301.1, read as the reverse complement.
ACATTAGAGTGTGTGCAGAGGACACATTAGTGTGTGTGCAGAGGACACATTAGAGTGTGTGCAGAGGGCACATTAGTGTGTGTGCAGAGGACACATTAGAGAGTGTGCAGAGGACACATTAGTGTGTGTGCAGAGGACACATTAGAGAGTGTGCAGAGGACACATTAGAGTGTGTGCAGAGGGCACATTAGTGTGTGTGCAGAGGACACATTAGAGAGTGTGCAGAGGACACATTAGAGAGTGTGCAGAGGACACATTAGAGAGTGTGCAAAGAAGGACAACAACACTTGCATCTTTATTAAGAAACAAAACCCACGATGAAATGATTAAATTACTTCCCACTCTACTGCATCTTCGAGTACTTCCCACTCTACTGTACCTTCGAGTACTTCCCACTCTACTGCATCTTCGAGTACTTCCCACTCTACTGTACCTTCGAGTACTTCCCACTCTACTGCATCTTCGAGTACTTCCCACTCTACTGCATCTTCGAGTACTTCCCACTCTACTGTACCTTCGAATACTTCCCACTCTACTGAATCTTCGAGTACTTCCCACTCTACTGCATCTTCGAGTACTTCCCACTCTACTGTATCTTCGAGTACTTCCCACTCTACTGTATCTTCGAGTACTTCCCACTCTACTGTATCTTCGAGTACTTCCCACTCTACTGTATCTTCGAGTACTTCCCACTCTACTGTATCTTCGAGTACTTCCCCACTCTACTGTATCTTCGAGTACTTCCCACTCTACTGTATCTTCGAGTACTTCCCACTCTACTGTATCTTTGAGTACTTCCCACTCTACTGTATCTTTGAGTACTTCCCACTCTACTGTATCTTCGAGTACTTCCCACTCTACTGTATCTTTGAGTACTTCCCACTCTACTGTATCTTCGAGTACTTCCCACTCTACTGCATCTTCGAGTACTTCCCACTCTACTGTATCTTCGAGTACTTCCCCACTCTACTGTATCTTCGAGTACTTCCCACTCTACTGTATCTTCGAGTACTTCCCACTCTACTGCATCTTCGAGTACTTCCCCACTCTACTGTATCTTCGAGTACTTCCCCACTCTACTGCATCTTCGAGTACTTCCCCACTCTACTGTATCTTCGAGTACTTCCCACTCTACTGTATCTTCGAGTACTTCCCACTCTACTGCATCTTCGAGTACTTCCCACTCTACTGCATCTTCGAGTACTTCCCACTCTACTGTATCTTCGAGTACTTCCCACTCTACTGTATCTTCGAGTACTTCCCACTCTACTGCATCTTCGAGTACTTCCCCACTCTACTGTATCTTCGAGTACTTCCCACTCTACTGTATCTTCGAGTACTTCCCACTCTACTGCATCTTCGAGTACTTCCCACTCTACTGCATCTTCGAGTACTTCCCACTCTACTGTATCTTCGAGTACTTCCCACTCTACTGTATCTTCGAGTACTTCCCACTCTACTGCATCTTCGAGTACTTCCCACTCTACTGTATCTTCGAGTACTTCCCCACTCTACTGTATCTTCGAGTACTTCCCACTCTACTGTATCTTCGAGTACTTCCCACTCTACTGCATCTTCGAGTACTTCCCACTCTACTGTATCTTCGAGTACTTCCCACTCTACTGTATCTTCGAGTACTTCCCACTCTACTGTATCTTCGAGTACTTCCCACTCTACTGTATCTTCGAGTACTTCCCACTCTACTGTATCTTCGAGTACTTCCCACTCTACTGTATCTTCGAGTACTTCCCACTCTACTGTATCTTCGAGTACTTCCCACTCTACTGTATCTTCGAGTACTTCCCACTCTACTGTATCTTCGAGTACTTCCCACTCTACTGTATCTTCGAGTACTTCCCACTCTACTGTATCTTCGAGTACTTCCCACTCTACTGTATCTTCGAGTACTTCCCACTCTACTGTATCTTCGAGTACTTCCCACTCTACTGTATCTTCGAGTACTTCCCACTCTACTGTATCTTCGAGTACTTCCCCACTCTACTGTATCTTCGAGTACTTCCCACTCTACTGTATCTTCGAGTACTTCCCACTCTACTGTATCTTCGAGTACTTCCCACTCTACTGTATCTTCGAGTACTTCCCACTCTACTGTATCTTCGAGTACTTCCCACTCTACTGTATCTTCGAGTACTTCCCACTCTACTGTATCTTTGAGTACTTCCCACTCTACTGTATCTTCGAGTACTTCCCACTCTACTGTATCTTCGAGTACTTCCCACTCTACTGTATCTTTGAGTACTTCCCACTCTACTGTATCTTTGAGTACTTCCCACTCTACTGTATCTTCGAGTACTTCCCACTCTACTGCATCTTCGAGTACTTCCCACTCTACTGTATCTTCGAGTACTTCCCACTCTACTGTATCTTCGAGTACTTCCCACTCTACTGCATCTTCGAGTACTTCCCACTCTACTGTATCTTCGAGTACTTCCCACTCTACTGTATCTTCGAGTACTTCCCACTCTACTGTATCTTCGAGTACTTCCCACTCTACTGTATCTTCGAGTACTTCCCACTCTACTGTATCTTCGAGTACTTCCCACTCTACTGCATCTTCGAGTACTTCCCACTCTACTGCATCTTCGAGTACTTCCCACTCTACTGTATCTTCGAGTACTTCCCACTCTACTGTATCTTCGAGTACTTCCCACTCTACTGTATCTTCGAGTACTTCCCACTCTACTGTATCTTCGAGTACTTCCCACTCTACTGTATCTTCGAGTACTTCCCACTCTACTGTATCTTCGAGTACTTCCCACTCTACTGTATCTTCGAGTACTTCCCACTCTACTGTATCTTCGAGTACTTCCCACTCTACTGTATCTTCGAGTACTTCCCACTCTACTGTATCTTCGAGTACTTCCCACTCTACTGTATCTTCGAGTACTTCCCACTCTACTGTATCTTCGAGTACTTCCCACTCTACTGTATCTTCGAGTACTTCCCACTCTACTGTATCTTCGAGTACTTCCCACTCTACTGTATCTTCGAGTACTTCCCACTCTACTGTATCTTCGAGTACTTCCCACTCTACTGTATCATCGAGTACTTCCCACTCTACTATATCTTCGAGTACTTCCCACTCTACTGTATCTTCGAGTACTTCCCCACTCTACATCTTCGAGTACTTACTACTATCTTCGAGTACTTCCCACTCTACTGTATCTTCGAGTACTTCCCACTCTACTGTATCTTCGAGTACTTCCCACTCTACTGCATCTTCGAGTACTTCCCACTCTACTGTATCTTCGAGTACTTCCCACTCTACTGTATCTTCGAGTACTTCCCACTCTACTGTATCTTCGAGTACTTCCCACTCTACTGCATCTTCGAGTACTTCCCACTCTACTGTATCTTCGAGTACTTCCCACTCTACTGTATCTTCGAGTACTTCCCACTCTACTGCATCTTCGAGTACTTCCCACTCTACTGTATCTTCGAGTACTTCCCACTCTACTGTATCTTCGAGTACTTCCCACTCTACTGCATCTTCGAGTACTTCCCACTCTACTGCATCTTCGAGTACTTCCCACTCTACTGTATCTTCGAGTACTTCCCACTCTACTGTATCTTCGAGTACTTCCCACTCTACTGCATCTTCGAGTACTTCCCACTCTACTGCATCTTCGAGTACTTCCCACTCTACTGTATCTTCGAGTACTTCCCACTCTACTGTATCTTCGAGTACTTCCCACTCTACTGCATCTTCGAGTACTTCCCACTCTACTGTATCTTCGAGTACTTCCCCACTCTACTGCATCTTCGAGTACTTCCCACTCTACTGTATCTTCGAGTACTTCCCACTCTACTGTATCTTCGAGTACTTCCCCACTCTACTGTATCTTCGAGTACTTCCCACTCTACTGTATCTTCGAGTACTTCCCACTCTACTGTATCTTCGAGTACTTCCCACTCTACTGTATCTTCGAGTACTTCCCACTCTACTGTATCTTTGAGTACTTCCCACTCTACTGTATCTTCGAGTACTTCCCACTCTACTGTATCTTCGAGTACTTCCCACTCTACTGTATCTTCGAGTACTTCCCACTCTACTGTATCTTCGAGTACTTCCCACTCTACTGTATCTTCGAGTACTTCCCACTCTACTGTATCTTCGAGTACTTCCCACTCTACTGTATCTTCGAGTACTTCCCACTCTACTGTATCTTCGAGTACTTCCCACTCTACTGTATCTTCGAGTACTTCCCACTCTACTGTATCTTCGAGTACTTCCCACTCTACTGCATCTTCGAGTACTTCCCACTCTACTGTATCTTCGAGTACTTCCCACTCTACTGTATCTTCGAGTACTTCCCACTCTACTGCATCTTCGAGTACTTCCCACTCTACTGTATCTTCGAGTACTTCCCACTCTACTGTATCTTCGAGTACTTCCCACTCTACTGTATCTTCGAGTACTTCCCACTCTACTGTATCTTCGAGTACTTCCCACTCTACTGTATCTTCGAGTACTTCCCACTCTACTGTATCTTCGAGTACTTCCCACTCTACTGTATCTTCGAGTACTTCCCACTCTACTGTATCTTCGAGTACTTCCCACTCTACTGTATCTTCGAGTATTTCCCACTCTACTGCATCTTCGAGTACTTCCCACTCTACTGCATCTTCGAGTACTTCCCACTCTACTGTATCTTCGAGTACTTCCCACTCTACTGTATCTTCGAGTACTTCCCACTCTACTGTACCTTCGAGTACTTCCCACTCTAATGTAACTTCGAGTACTTCCCACTCTACTGCATCTTCGAGTACTTCCCACTCTACTGTACCTTCGAGTACTTCCCACTCTACTGTATCTTCGAGTACTTCCCACTCTACTGTATCTTCGAGTACTTCCCACTCTACTGTATCTTCGAGTACTTCCCACTCTACTGTATCTTCGAGTACTTCCCACTCTACTGTATCTTCGAGTACTTCCCCACTCTACTGTATCTTCGAGTACTTCCCACTCTACTGTATCTTCGAGTACTTCCCACTCTACTGTACCTTCGAGTACTTCCCACTCTACTGCATCTTCGAGTACTTCCCACTCTACTGTATCTTCGAGTACTTCCCACTCTACTGTATCTTCGAGTACTTCCCACTCTACTGTATCTTCGAGTACTTCCCACTCTACTGTATCTTCGAGTACTTCCCACTCTACTGTATCTTCGAGTACTTCCCACTCTACTGTATCTTTGAGTACTTCCCACTCTACTGTATCTTCGAGTACTTCCCACTCTACTGTATCATCGACTACTTCCCACTCTACTGTATCTTCGAGTACTTCCCACTCTACTGTATCTTCGAGTACTTCCCACTCCACTGTATCTTCGAGTACTTCCCACTCTACTGTATCTTCGAGTACTTCCCACTCTACTGTATCTTCGAGTACTTCCCACTCTACTGTATCTTCGAGTACTTCCCACTCTACTGTATCTTCGAGTACTTCCCACTCTACTGTATCTTCGAGTACTTCCCACTCTACTGTATCTTCGAGTACTTCCCACTCTACTGTATCTTCGAGTACTTCCCACTCTACTGTATCTTCGAGTACTTCCCACTCTACTGTATCTTCGAGTACTTCCCACTCTACTGTATCTTCGAGTACTTCCCACTCTACTGTATCTTCGAGTACTTCCCACTCTACTGTATCTTCGAGTACTTCCCACTCTACTGTATCTTCGAGTACTTCCCACTCTACTGTATCTTCGAGTACTTCCCACTCTACTGTATCTTCGAGTACTTCCCACTCTACTGTATCTTCGAGTACTTCCCACTCTACTGTATCTTCGAGTACTTCCCACTCTACTGTATCTTCGAGTACTTCCCACTCTACTGTATCTTCGAGTACTTCCCACTCTACTGTATCTTCGAGTACTTCCCACTCTACTGTATCTTCGAGTACTTCCCACTCTACTGTATCTTCGAGTACTTCCCACTCTACTGTATCTTCGAGTACTTCCCACTCTACTGTATCTTCGAGTACTTCCCACTCTACTGTATCTTCGAGTACTTCCCACTCTACTGTATCTTCGAGTACTTCCCACTCTACTGTATCTTCGAGTACTTCCCACTCTACTGTATCTTCGAGTACTTCCCACTCTACTGTATCTTCGAGTACTTCCCACTCTACTGTCTCTTCGAGTACTTCCCACTCTACTGTATCTTCGAGTACTTCCCACTCTACTGTATCTTCGAGTACTTCCCACTCTACTGTATCTTCGAGTACTTCCCACTCTACTGTATCTTCGAGTACTTCCCACTCTACTGTATCTTCGAGTACTTCCCACTCTACTGTATCTTCGAGTACTTCCCACTCTACTGTATCTTCGAGTACTTCCCACTCTACTGTATCTTCGAGTACTTCCCACTCTACTGTATCTTCGAGTACTTCCCACTCTTCTGTATCTTCGAGTACTTCCCACTCTACTGTATCTTCGAGTACTTCCCACTCTACTGTATCTTCGAGTACTTCCCACTCTACTGTATCTTCGAGTACTTCCCACTCTACTGTATCTTCGAGTACTTCCCACTCTACTGTATCTTCGAGTACTTCCCACTCTACTGTATCTTCGAGTACTTCCCACTCTACTGTAGCTTCGAATCCTTCCCACTCTACTGAATCTTCGAGTACTTCCCACTCTACTGTACCTTCGAGTACTTCCCACTCTACTGTATCTTCGAGTACTTCCCACTCTACTGTATCTTCGAGTACTTCCCACTCTACTGTATCTTCGAGTACTTCCCACTCTACTGTATCTTCGAGTACTTCCCACTCTACTGTATCTTCGAGTACTTCCCACTCTACTGTATCTTCGAGTACTTCCCACTCTACTGTATCTTCGAGTACTTCCCACTCTACTGTATCTTCGAGTACTTCCCACTCTACTGTATCTTCGAGTACTTCCCACTCTACTGTATCTTCGAGTACTTCCCACTCTACTGTATCTTCGAGTACTTCCCACTCTACTGTATCTTCGAGTACTTCCCACTCTACTGTATCTTCGAGTACTTCCCACTCTACTGTATCTTCGAGTACTTCCCACTCTACTGTATCTTCGAGTACTTCCCACTCTACTGTATCTTCGAGTACTTCCCACTCTACTGTATCTTCGAGTACTTCCCACTCTACTGTATCTTCGAGTACTTCCCACTCTACTGTATCTTCGAGTACTTCCCACTCTACTGTATCTTCGAGTACTTCCCACTCTACTGTATCTTCGAGTACTTCCCACTCTACTGTATCTTCGAGTACTTCCCACTCTACTGTATCTTCGAGTACTTCCCACTCTACTGTATCTTCGAGTACTTCCCACTCTACTGTATCTTCGAGTACTTCCCACTCTACTGTATCTTCGAGTACTTCCCACTCTACTGTATCTTCGAGTACTTCCCACTCTACTGTATCTTCGAGTACTTCCCACTCTACTGTATCTTCGAGTACTTCCCACTCTACTGTATCTTCGAGTACTTCCCACTCTACTGTATCTTCGAGTACTTCCCACTCTACTGTATCTTCGAGTACTTCCCACTCTACTGTATCTTCGAGTACTTCCCACTCTACTGTATCTTCGAGTACTTCCCACTCTACTGTATCTTCGAGTACTTCCCACTCTACTGCATCTTCGAGTACTTCCCACTCTACTGTATCTTCGAGTACTTCCCACTCTACTGCATCTTCGAGTACTTCCCACTCTACTGAATCTTCGAGTACTTCCCACTCTACTGTATCTTCGAGTACTTCCCACTCTACTGTATCTTCGAGTACTTCCCACTCTACTGAATCTTCGAGTACTTCCCACTCTACTGTACCTTCGAGTACTTCCCACTCTACTGTATCTTCGAGTACTTCCCACTCTACTGTACCTTCGAGTACTTCCCACTCTACTGTACCTTCGAGTACTTCCCACTCTACTGCATCTTCGAGTACTTCCCACTCTACTGTACCTTCGAGTACTTCCCACTCTACTGTATCTTCGAGTACTTCCCACTCTACTGTATCTTCGAGTACTTCCCACTCTACTGTATCTTCGAGTACTTCCCACTCTACTGTATCTTCGAGTACTTCCCACTCTACTGTATCTTCGAGTACTTCCCACTCTACTGTACTTCCCACTCTACTGTATCTTCGAGTACTTCCCACTCTACTGTATCTTCGAGTACTTCCCACTCTACTGTATCTTCGAGTACATCCCACTCTACTGTATCTTCGAGTACTTCCCACTCTACTGTATCTTCGAGTACTTCCCACTCTACTGTATCTTCGAGTACTTCCCACTCTACTGTATCTTCGAGTACTTCCCACTCTACTGTATCTTCGAGTACTTCCCACTCTACTGTATCTTCGAGTACTTCCCACTCTACTGTATCTTCGAGTACTTCCCACTCCACTGTATCTTCGAGTACTTCCCACTCTACTGTATCTTCGAGTACTTCCCACTCTACTGTATCTTCGAGTACTTCCCACTCTACTGTATCTTCGACTACTTCAAACTCTACTGTATCTTCGAGTACTTCCCACTCTACTGTATCTTCGAGTACTTCCCACTCTACTGTATCTTCGAGTACTTCCCACTCTACTGTATCTTCGAGTACTTCCCACTCTACTGTATCTTCGAGTACTTCCCACTCTACTGTATCTTCGAGTACTTCCCACTCTACTGTATCTTCGAGTACTTCCCACTCTACTGTATCTTCGAGTACTTCCCACTCTACTGTATCTTCGAGTACTTCCCACTCTACTGTATCTTCGAGTACTTCCCACTCTACTGTATCTTCGAGTACTTCCCACTCTACTGTATCTTCGAGTACTTCCCACTCTTCTGTATCTTCGAGTACTTCCCACTCTACTGTATCTTCGAGTACTTCCCACTCTACTGTACTTCCCACTCTACTATCTTCGAGTACTTCCCACTCTACTCTTCGATACTTCCCACTCGAGTACTTACTTCCCACTCTACTGTACCTTCGAGTACTTCCCACTCTACTGCATCTTCGAGTACTTCCCACTCTACTGTATCTTCGAGTACTTCCCACTCTACTGTATCTACCAGTACTTCCCACGCTACAGTATCTTCGAGGACTTCCCGCTCTACTATCTTCGAGTACTTCCCACTCTACTGTATCTTTGAGTACTTCCCACTCTACTGTATCTTTGAGTACTTCCCACTCTACTGTATCTTCGAGTACTTCCCACTCTACTGCATCTTCGAGTACTTCCCACTCTACTGTATCTTCGAGTACTTCCCACTCTACTGTATCTTCGAGTACTTCCCACTCTACTGTATCTTCGAGTACTTCCCACTCTACTGTATCTTCGAGTACTTCCCACTCTACTGTATCTTCGAGTACTTCCCACTCTACTGTATCTTCGAGTACTTCCCACTCTACTGTATCTTCGAGTACTTCCCACTCTACTGTATCTTCGAGTACTTCCCCACTCTACTGTATCTTCGAGTACTTCCCACTCTACTGTATCTTCGAGTACTTCCCACTCTACTGTATCTTCGAGTACTTCCCACTCTACTGTATCTTCGAGTACTTCCCACTCTACTGTATCTTCGAGTACTTCCCACTCTACTGTATCTTCGAGTACTTCCCACTCTACTGTATCTTCGAGTACTTCCCACTCTACTGTATCTTCGAGTACTTCCCACTCTACTGCATCTTCGAGTACTTCCCACTCTACTGTATCTTCGAGTACTTCCCACTCTACTGTATCTTCGAGTACTTCCCACTCTACTGCATCTTCGAGTACTTCCCACTCTACTGTATCTTCGAGTACTTCCCCACTCTACTGTATCTTCGAGTACTTCCCACTCTACTGCATCTTCGAGTACTTCCCACTCTACTGTATCTTCGAGTACTTCCCACTCTACTGTATCTTCGAGTACTTCCCACTCTACTGTATCTTCGAGTACTTCCCACTCTACTGTATCTTCGAGTACTTCCCACTCTACTGTATCTTCGAGTACTTCCCACTCTACTGTATCTTCGAGTACTTCCCACTCTACTGTATCTTCGAGTACTTCCCCACTCTACTGTATCTTCGAGTACTTCCCACTCTACTGTATCTTCGAGTACTTCCCCACTCTACTGTATCTTCGAGTACTTCCCACTCTACTGTATCTTCGAGTACTTCCCCACTCTACTGTATCTTCGAGTACTTCCCACTCTACTGTATCTTCGAGTACTTCCCACTCTACTGTATCTTCGAGTACTTCCCACTCTACTGTATCTTCGAGTACTTCCCCACTCTACTGTATCTTCGAGTACTTCCCACTCTACTGTATCTTCGAGTACTTCCCACTCTACTGTATCTTCGAGTACTTCCCACTCTACTGTATCTTCGAGTACTTCCCACTCTACTGTATCTTCGAGTACTTCCCACTCTACTGTATCTTCGAGTACTTCCCACTCTACTGTATCTTCGAGTACTTCCCACTCTACTGTATCTTCGAGTACTTCAATCTCTACTGTATCTTCGAGTACTTCCCACTCTACTGTATCTTCGAGAACTTCCCACTCTACTGTAAGTGAGAGTACTTCCCACTCTACTGTATGTGAGAGTACTTCCACTCTACTGTATCTCCGAGTACTTCCCACTCTACTGTATCTTTGAGTACTTCCCACTCTACTGTATCTTCGAGTACTTCCCACTCTACTGTATCTTCGAGTACTTCCCACTCCACTGTATCTTCGAGTACTTCCCACTCTACTGTTTGTGAGAGTACTTCCCACTCTACTGTATGTGAGAGTACTTCCCACTCATCTGTATGTGAGAGTACTTCCCACTCTACTGTATCTTCGAGCACTTCCCACTCTACTGTATCTTCGAGTACTTCCCACTCTACTGTATCTTCGAGTACTTCCCACTCTACTGTATCTTCGAGTACTTCCCACTCTACTGTATGTGAGAGTACTTCCACTCTACTGTATCATCGAGTACTTCCCACTCTACTGTATCTTTGAGTACTTCCCACTCTACTGAATCTTCGAGTGCTTCCCACTCTACTGTATGTGAGAGTACTTCCCACTCAACTGTATCTTCGAGTACTTCCCACTCTACTGTATGTGAGAGTACTTTCCACTCGACTGTACCTTCGAGTACTTCCCACTCTACTTTATGTGAGAGTACTTCCCACTCTACTGTATGTGAGAGTACTTCCCACTCAACTGTATCTTCGAGTACTTCCCACTCTACTGTATCTTCCAGTACTTCCCACTCTACTGTATGTGAGAGTACTTTCCACTCGACTGTACCTTCTAGTACTTCCCACTCTACAGTATCTTCGAGTACTTCCCACTATATTGTATGTGAGAGTACTTCCCACTCTACTGTATCTTCGAGTACTTCCCACTTCTGTATCTTCGAGTGCTTCCCACTCTACTGTATCTTCGAGTACTTCCCACTCTACTGTATCTTCGAGTACTTCCCACTCTACTGTATGTGAGAGTACTTCCCACTCTACTGTATGTGAGAGTACTTCCCACTCTACTGTATGTGAGAGTACTTCCCACTCTACAGAATGTGAGAGTACTACCCATTCTACTGCATCTTCGAGTACTTCCCACTCTACTGTATGTGAGAGTACTTCCCACTCTACTGTATGTGAGAGTACTTCCCACTCTACTGTATCTTCGAGTACTTCCCACTCTACTGTATGTGAGAGTACTTCCCACTCTACTGTATGTGAGAGTACTTCCCACTCTACTGTATGTGAGAGTACTTCCCACTCTACTGTATGTGAGAGTACTTCCCACTCTACTGTATGTGAGAGTACTTCCCACTCTACTGTATGTGAGAGTACTTCCCACTCTACTGTATGTGAGAGTACTTCCCACTCTACTGTATGTGAGAGTACTTCCCACTCTACTGTATGTGAGAGTACTTCCCACTCTACTGTATGTGAGAGTACTTCCCACTCTACTGTATGTGAGAGTACCTCGCACTCTACAGTGTGTGAGAGTACTTCCTACTCTACGGTATCTTCGAGTACTTCCCACTCTACTGTATCTTCGAGTACTTCCCACTCTACTGTATCTTCGAGTACTTCCCAATCTACTGTATGCGAGAGCATTTCCCACTCTACTGTATCTTCGAATACTTCCCACTCTACTGTATGTGAGAGTACTTCCCACTCTACTGTATGTGAGAGTACTTCCCACTTTTCTGTATGTGAGAGTACTTCCCACTCTACTTTATGCGAGAGTACTTCCCACTCTACTTTATGTGAGAGTACTTCCCATCCTACTGTATGAGAGAGTACCTCCCACTCTACTGATTCTACGAGTACTTCCCACTCTACTGTATCTTCGAGTACTTCCCACTCTACTGTATGTGAGAGTACTTCCCACTCTACGGTATCTTCGCGTACTTCCCACTCTACTGTATGTGAGAGTACTTCCCACTCTACTGTATGTGACAGTACTTCCCACTCTACTGTATCTTCGAGTACTTCCCACTCTACTGTATCTTCGAGTACTTCCCACTCTACTGCATCTTCGAGTACTTCCCACTCTACTGTATCTTCGAGTACTTCCCCACTCTACTGCATCTTTGAGTACTTCCCACTCTACTGTATCTTCGAGTACTTCCCACTCTACTGTATCTTCGAGTACTTCCCACTCTACTGTATCTTCGAGTACTTCCCACTCTACTGTATCTTCGAGTACTTCCCCACTCTACTGTATCTTCGAGTACTTCCCACTCTACTGTATCTTCGAGTACTTCCCACCCTACTGTATGTGAGAGTACTTCCCACTCTACTGTATGTGACAGTACTTCCCACTCTACTGTATCTTCGAGTACTTCCCACTCTACTGTATCTTCGAGTACTTCCCACTCTACTGTATCTTCGAGTACTTCCCACTCTACTGTATGTGAGAGTACTTCCCACTCTACTGTATGTGAGAGTACTTCCCACTCTACTGTATGTGAGAGTACTTCCCACTCTACTGTATGTGAGAGTACTTCCCACTCTACTGTATGTGAGAGTACTTCCCACTCTACTGTATCTTCGAGTACTTCCCACTCTACTGTATCTTCGAGTACTTCCCACTCTACTGTGTGTGAGAGGACTTCCCACTCTACTGTATGTGAGAGTACTTCCCACTCTACTGTAATTGAGAGTATTATTTCCCACTCTACTGTATCTTCGAGTGTTTCCCACTCTACTGTATGTGAGAGTACTTCCCACTCTACTGTATGTGACAGTACTTCCCACTCTACTGTATGTGAGAGTACTTCCCACTCTACTGTATCTTCGACTACTTCCCACTCTAATGTATGTGAGAGTACTTCCCACTTTACTGTGAGAGTACTTCCCACTCTACTGTATCTTCGAGTACTTCCCACTCTACTGTATGTGAGTACTTCCCACTTTACTGTATGTGAAAGTACTTCCCACTCTACTGTATCTTCGAGTACTTCCCACTCTACTGTACGTGAGAGTACTTCCCAATCTTCTGTATATGAGAGTACTTCCCACTCTACTGTATCTTCGAGTACTTCCCACTCTACTGTATCTTCGAGTACTTCCCACTCTACTGTATCTTCGAGTACTTCCCACTCTACTGTACGTGAGAGTACTTCCCACTCTTCTGTATATGAGAGTACTTCCCACTCTACTGTATGTGAGAGTACTTCCCACTCTACTGTATGTGAGAGTACTTCCCACTCTATTGTATGTGAGAGTACT